>NC_079164.1:99804459-100104459 GCF_947568905.1 Ostrea edulis | reverse complement strand
TGGTTCTTGAGAAGATTTTTAAAGATTTTCCCTATATATTTGTATGTAAAATTTTGATCCCCTATTGTGGCCCCCTCCTACCTCGGAGGTCATGATTTTAACATACTTGAATCTGCACTATGTCAGAAAGCTTTCATGTAAAATTGACCCAGTGGTTCTGGAGAAGAAGTTGAAAATATGAAGAGTTTACAGACAGAAGGACAAGGGTGATCAGAAAAGATCACTTGAGCTTTCAGCTCAGGTGAGCTAACAAAGGTAAGAGAAAACTTGTCTGCTCACCAAAAATGTTTGTGGTACTTATTTATTTTTTCTATGGGTTTTGCATTGAAGTTTCACAGTCTTGTATTTTTATAAATAGAAACTCATGAGCTCATTCGTCTACACTATGCAAATGCATTTAGTTATCATACTGTTTTCTATATAATGATTGCTATAAGCCGTTTCAATAAAAATTGCACAATTCATTTTGAACAAATGGGGCATTTAAATTACAAATTGCACACCAGAATCTTGTATATTTTGGCAATCAACTTCCTAACTCGAACTGTTGAATCCTATACTAGGAACTCCTTGTGTGGCTTCATACAAATTAAAGCAGAGACAGCTGAGGATACCGACAGTTGAACAAAATGGCGCCGCTTGTTCAGCTCACAGAATATTTGATGATAGTACATGTATGTAGAGATTTTCTCTTCTTTTGCTGATTTTGTCTTTTCATTTCACATACGTGTTACCTTTACAGCCTTGCTTCACTGATGGTTATCAAAGACCATCCAAGCTTTGTTGGTACAAAAGAGAAATTATCCCCTCGACCAGTCTGTTTGTCTATCAATTCAAAGCGTCCCTATCCTTTGATCTTTAACTATTATAATTACTATTACTCACCTAAAATGTCTGCAGACTTGAGTTTGACTGACGAAGGGGTCTCAGAGGGATGGACTGTGACATCATTCAGTGACAACATGATGTCACTGACAGGAATATTCTGCTGAATAGACAGGGTATCTACCAAAGTCTTGAATGGCTCCCACTACAAAATCCAAAATTTCATTTTCCTTTCCCCATCAAGAATTTTTTTTATGAGAAGCTATACTGAGCATTAGCTACATCTATGTTGGAATACAAATGTAACAGATAATTTACATTGTACATCAGGCATCTGATACCGGTGGTGTGACCGGTCGACTGGGGATGCTACTCCTCCTAGTCACCTAATCCCACCTCTGATGTGCACAGGAGTCCGTCTTTGCCCAACTCTCTATTTTGTATTGCTTATAGGAGTTATGAGATTGATTGCTGTTCGTTATCTTCATCTTTCATGTATATGTATTCACCAATGTTTTGTCTAGAATAAACCTTTGCTTTTTCAGTGTTTTCCTTTCATGATGGCACTTTGACACATGAGTTACCTTTTCT
This sequence comes from Ostrea edulis, assembly GCF_947568905.1. Classification (NCBI taxonomy): domain Eukaryota; kingdom Metazoa; phylum Mollusca; class Bivalvia; order Ostreida; family Ostreidae; genus Ostrea; species Ostrea edulis. The sequence continues at coordinate 100,103,043 of NC_079164.1, read as the reverse complement.
ACCTATTAAACATCACAAGTTACCTTTTCTACCTATTAGACATTGCAAGTTACCTTTTCTACCTATTAAACATTATGCATAGCCTTTTCTACCCATTAAACATTTCAGTTACCTTTTCTACCTATTAAACATTGCGAGTTACCTTTTCCACCTATCAAAGATCACGGGTTACCTTTTCTACCTATCAAACATCACGGGTTACCTTTTCTACCTAACATAAAAGTCCATCCTCACAAGTATATGAGGGGGGAAAAATCATTTCAAATATATATAATTATGTAAAAATGAATTACTGTAAATTGGGAGACATGACCGTTTTAATTCTGCTGTTCATAATTTTTATTTTTTTCACGAAATAAAATCTACAGTGAATACTATAATAAAAATATTTCAATGCTTTGAAATAATTGAAATTTTCAAGACATATTCCTATGGTGTGAAATTAAAATCACCAAGATTGTGCCTTTGTAACAAATTGTAAAATTTTAGCAAAGTGGAATTAAAACAACTTATGCTGAAATTACCCACGATTCCATTGTTTCTATTTACCCATAATACAAATACGCCGGACATTTTATTCTTGAAATGTAAATTTATATCTAGATTTCCCTGTGTATCACCAGCACCATAGCAAAAATAACATATAATGCTAAACATTTTACACAATTTTTTTTTTTTTAAGTAGTCATTGTACAAAAGTAATATCCTATCTCCTATACGTGTACCATCTCACTGTTCGTCAGCCAACACACTGGAACAGCCATGTAAGAGCATGATGGGATGCTTCAACATAAGTGTTGGAGGTTAGTATTGTGATGTCATCAGTTTTGCTTTGTGTGGTATTGTGATATCAGCATGAGTTTATGTCAAATGAAAGTTGGGTTTTTTTAATGGCAAAATATATATACCTGGTTTTCTACATAACGAACTCGGGTAATACTGATGACAATTTCTAATATTACAACTATTATAGATTACTCTGATCAGTATAATTTCACCTTTCCCATTCTGTGCTTCTTTAACTCCGCATTGCACTGGACAAAGAAAAATATTGAATTTTCATCGTGAGAATCATCAAGACATATCACATCATCTGTGTCCTGGCAGGACGTGTTCAAAATGGCAGAGTCCTTCTGGAGGTAAGATTTGGCTTCTGACAGCTGTCTGAAATCAATATGATCAAAGTATCCATTATAATGACTAGCTGTTCAATATCAACGTGAAAGAACCATCCATTATATCCAAATGTGAAACAAGAAAGAGTCTATCAATACCTGTGTGGATATCAGAAAAAACAAGATGTGTTTGTGAAACACAAATGCCCCCGATAATGGCCAATTCCGAAGATGGCCAAAGTCACAAGGGCAAATATCTTGGTACCAGTAGAAAGATCTTGTCAAAAGAAATGCTCGTGTACAACATGAAAGCTCTAATATTTACCATTTAGAAGTTATGACCAATATAAAAAAAATTGAAAGTAGGTCAAATGTCAAGGTCAAAAATGTTGGTACCCACTGAAAGGTCTTGTCACAAGGAATACTCATGTGAAATATCAAAGCTCTATCTCTTATTGTTCAAAAGTTATTAGCAAGGTTAAAGTTTTCAAAAAGTTGGTCAAACTCCAAGGTCAAGGTCACGGGGTCAAAAATGTTGGTACCCATGGAAAGGTCTTGTCACAAGGAATACTCATGTGAAATATCAAAGCTCTATCACTTACTGTTCAAAAGTTATTAGCAAGGTTAAAGTTTCAGACAGAATGACAGACAGGACAAAAACAATATAACCCCGATCTTCGATCTCGGGGGCATAAAAAAAGATTTGTTAAGCATAATGTATCATATCCTCAAGCTGAAAAGTTCTAGCAGAGCTAAAAAAAGAAGTCCTAATCTACATATTTTGGTCAATATTTACATGATTATGAAATAGGCTTTAGCTGCCTATTCACACTTACTTCATGGCTTTTTTCATAGCCCTTGTCATGGAGGGTTGCTTGGTGAGAATAGGTGCTAGAGGCAAAGGTTCTGGGGGAGGGGGTGGGGAGGGAGACTTTATACAGTCGATCACTGATGGTAGTTTGTCCAGAGGTGTGCTGCAACATAAAGTAACAAATCTCTACACGATCAGTACAGACCACATTTCGCAGGCCTACCTCATACACAGTCAGTACTGACCACATTTAACAGGTCTACTTCATACATGGTCAGTACTGACCACATTTAACAGGCCTACCTCATACACAGTCAGTACTGACCACATTTAACAGGTCTACTTCATACATGGTCAGTACTGACCACATTTAACAGGCCTACCACGTACACGGTCAGTACTACTGACCACATTTAATAGGCCTATGTACAGTTGTCATCATGTGCAATCACCATGTATTGTGAGGTTACCAAATCAACCCTTTATACACCATATACATATATACAAATAAACAACCTCAGCATTGCTCTGTAAATACAAAATGTCACCGACACTTAGTCTACTATGAAGACAAGTTTTCTTTTGGGAATGCTGAGGTTGTTTCTGATATTCATCCTAACTTTTTTGGCCTTCACTCCCCAGCCCCTAAAAGTTAGAATGAATATCAGATCAAAATCAACCCACTTCCCCTATTCTTTAAGCAAAATTTCCCAGAACATGATTGAAAATATACTGTACAATGTAAACTGACTTGAAAAATAATCAATAAATAGAATCAAGAACTGAATAAATATAAATGAAAATGTGGGTTTTTTTTTGTTATTCTTATATTTTCAACTTTATTTATATGGAAAAGTTTTTCCAATTTATCAAATCCTCACACAGTATGTTGCTTTGTGAGGTAAAACCCACATCACTCAGACATACACAGTATGTTGCTTTGTGAGGTAAAACCCACATCACTCAGACACTCACAGCATATGATGTTTTTTTTCAGGTTAACTCCCACAATGACAAAACAACCCCATAAACACCACATGTACTCACTAGTAACCTCAGTTGGGCTGCTGTGTGAAAACAATAGTTCAGTACATACTTCTGGCCAGTCACCTCAAATTTTACAATCATCACTTACCCTATACATGAACATGTATAAACAATCAATTCCTTGTTCATTAACTAGTTCTGCATGAACTTGTATAGAGTGGAAAATAATGAGAGGACAATGGCCAATGATGCTTACCTGAGTCACTTGCTCATAAGTTATAAGTAATGTGTGAATTATCACAAGACAAGAAGATTCATGCAAATATATTTGACAAATTGTATGTTGTAGCTTTTGAGGGGTTGATAAAGGTGTTTACTACCTGTATGCATTCCTACATAAAACCATTCTGGACCTCTGAGGTCACAAACTTAAATCGACACTGTAAGAGGATGTTTGCATATCAAGTTGACAAGCTGTACCCACATTCATGCAGGGCTTGAAGCTAACTTTTTATGTCACCAGTCCAGTCGGACTGATGGGGTATAATTTCAACCAGTCCACAGAAAATTTTACCAGTCCAACAGAGTTTTCCAGAAATAATTAAACATATTTCGTTAATGTTATTAAAATGAAATTAAACTCAATATGCCTCAGACAATATTGTAACACTTAAATGTGGGATTTATATTTACAAATCAGATTCATCTGATATTTACAGATCGAAGCATACCAAATGTGTGTATAAAATTTCATAAGTATATTTTCCAAAATGATGCTTTAGAAAATTAACCAGTCCCATCGGACTGACTAAAACATATGTCAGTCAGTCCGCAATACTTTTAACTAGTCACAGACTGACGGGCATACGTTAATTTCGAGCCCTGTCATGTAGTTCTCAATAAGACTTCCCCATTTTTTCGGTGTAAAACCATGGTCCTGGTTTAAACAAACTTCAAAATACAATTGTTATCTGTGTTTATGTAGCTCACCAACGAAGCTCCTCCTCATCGTCCGAGATAACAGTACACAGCTCTGGAACTTCTCGTGTCTGCGTTTTTGATTTGGCTTTCTTGTTGCAAATTACGTCATCATCATTTTCATCACTATCATCACCTACAGTCACAGAAACAACATATGTCATCATCATCACCTACAGTCATAGAAAACAGAACACGTGTCATCCAGTGATTGGGATAAGCACACGCCCTGTGCAATAGTCACATTAAATTAAAAAATGGCACAGATATTGAAAATGCTGCGTAGTTGTGGTGCAAATCATTGATATACTTAATTAAGCTTTTCCCCACTGACTACATAGACAGACGAAGTTTAAAACTTTTGAGCTGTTCCCCCATTGAATCTAACGATTTAGTGTCTGAAAATCTTTCTCTATAGTGCATTTGTAATAGTACATTTAAGAGCAAGTATGACTTTCGATTTCCTCAGTATCTAATCAAACAGTGAAAAACAATTTGATTGCTTAATACCATTGATTTAGTATTTTAACATGCAGGAACTGAAAAATCCCTAAGCTCGACAAAAGGCACACTTTCCCAAATTTTCGCCATAATTATAAACCAGTAGACACTGTAGAAGCAGCCATTGAACACGAGGCCATCATTAAAAATATTTTTGTTTGATGTACTCCGACCCACATTTTTCAAGGTGGGTCGGTAGGTAGGTGTTTTTGTTTGTTTGTTTTTTAATGTCATGAAATTTTTTAATATTTAGTTTTAAAGTAAGGAGAATTTTCTATTTTTCAAGGGAACCAAAAAAAAAAAAAAAATGAAATTTAAAATTGCTGAAAAAAATGATCGGGTAGGAGCAAATTTGACGGGTCGGTCGGAGTACATCAAACAAATCAATTTTTATTTTTGGCCTGAAGATGACATGGCAGAGCCTTAAAAAAAAAATGACACGGAAAAATCAAAACAAACAGATGATGAGAATCTTAATGTAAAAGGAGAAAATATGTCATTGTAGATTTGCCCGTATCAGTATACTATTCAGACAGTTAATAAGAAAACTAAAGTTACCTATGGCAATACCGTCTATCAGTAGTGTTTAGATTATGATTTACTAGTCTCTCAGATTTGTCATTTTAAATGTCACCAGAAAATTTCAATATGGCACATTAATTTTAGAAATGTCACATTGACATTAGCTGGTAATGTGTCATTGTCATATTTAGCAATTTGCTTATCCTAATCACTGGTCATCATCATCAACTACAAGCATAAGGTATATCTGTAAATTTATCTAACACACGTACTAATATGACAATGTGACTAACACCCCCACCTCACCCACTCCCCCCACACCAGGGATCGACATTAACGGTTGTCTGATTGCCCGAGGCAAGTGATTATTTAAGTAGGAAATGTGATTATTATAATAATTGTGTTAAGCTTGATGAATATCAAATATTAGAACGTAATGTCCAACTCCATATACTGCTGTTTTCTTTAACAAAATTGTCAGATTATAGCGAAGGCCCATTCTAGTAGACCGTACTGTATCAATTGACAATTGACAGAGAGAGATAATTAGAGTTACTGGTTAACAGGCTTATTATTGTTAGAGTCTAAAATATTTCGGACAACTAAGTTTTTCATTCGGACAAGTAAAACTTAAAGAGTTTAATTGCTCGAAGGGCAAGTAAGAAGAAAAGTTAATGTCTACCCCTGCACACACACAATGTGGTGGACACAAACATGACTACATACACAAAAGGATGAGGGTTACACACAACAATATTTCCACTTTTTGCCAAGCATTAACATACCTGACAACAGACATTGAAATTGCAGAACACTAGAAATCCCCCGCTTGTTTAGCATGCGTGACACCTGTGTGGAATACACTGCAGACTTCTCACTGATTTCCGAGGAACACCTGTCTTCCGAGATATCTTTATTTTTAGCAGCCAGTCTTGATGCTAGTCCACGCCTGCATCTCGAGGGCTGCTTCTTCAACGTAGGCACCTCCTCCACCTGGAAATAAAAGATCTGGATGTCATAACACATTTACCCAGTGAATTAAAAGACCTACATGTAGACAGAATATCACTGACAGAATAACGCAGTGTATCGACAGACCTAGCAGTGCTTCCCAAGGTCTTCTGGTAATTACTGGACATTTGGTCCAGTAATGATTGAGATATTACTGGACCAAATTATATTTTACCAGACCAAAATTTTATAGGCAAATTAATCCCCTACTGTGGCCCCACCCTACCCTTGGGGGCCATGGTTTTGACAAACTTGAATTTACACTGTGTTATGAATTTTTTTTAAACTCGAGCAAATCCTGTAACTCAAATGTAAATAGTTCAATCAAACGTGCCCATGTTGTTTAAGTACTTCTTCATCAGAGAACAGTTTAAACACTTTATTTACCTGTTATTTATTACCTAATTCAAACGCTTCAAAGACGTCTGTAGTTTCACGGGATATTGCTCAATACGGAAGTTCTGAGTTCCCCAGCAGTTATTTCCCTTTATCGAACTCTTCCGTAAATTATGACGTAAAATATGATGACAGTAGGTACATTTGCTAATTACTATCGTTGTATTATTTCTAAAGATAATATCCAGAGTTTCTGAGACCATCCTATCTCAGGGGAAAGGCAACTTTAGTGAGTTTATGAATATTGGATAACAAAATGGTTCAAACAAATATTGTTAATTGCCATCTTTCTTTAATAAAAGGGTCACTCATATAGAAGAGGAAACGAATAATGATTTAATAGCCAATTTGATGATCTTATTCAAACAAATTATACTTGATATGGCCAGAATATGCATACCAGTGATTGATATAAACAAAAGTTATGCTTTCATTACATTAATCGTACGTAATCGTTATGTACAATGTCAGTCTACGATATAATGTATACATTGTGTACCCACCATACGTCATAAAATACGAAAGAGTTCGACAAAAGGAAATAACTTTTGGGTAACTCGGAACTTGCGTATTGTATTATCACCCTCTCGGGGGGAATTGAAGATGATTGCAAGTTTGATAAATATTTGAGTTATACGTAAACATGGTAAACATGTTTTCAGTTTGCAATGACTAAAGAACAGAATAAATTTTGGGACATGCTGCTAAAACTTGAAAATTTATCTAATCATGTATTTCATTGGGAAAAAAAATTATTGGACACTTGGTCCGGCCAACATTGAACTGATATTGATCGAACCAAAACAAAAATTACCGGACATTTGCCAATGTCCGACGGACTTTCGGAATCACTGATCTAGTCAACATAGATACATACAATACACAGTGAACTAGAGTCTCATTGTTCTCTCATGTTATATAAATTAAGTCAGATCAAGAGAATTTTACTTAGAACTGGAATTCAAGTCACCTGTATTTTAAACACGTGTTAAGTAGCAACTGTGCAAAACTATGCTCAAGGGTCAAAAGCATTTCTGCACTGCTAATTTTCACTATAATTCATTGAATAATATAATTTTTAAAGCATTGATAAAAAATTTACAAATGATTTATCATGCATTTAAATCTGCTTTTGTTATCTATATATATATATATATTTAGCTTCTGAAGATTTGAAATGAAAGCGCTAAAGCTTTACTAAACGTCTTCGTGTTTCATTTTTATTTTTTACCTATACTTTTACCGATCATTGCGAAAAGTAACTATTATCTATATATATAATTATATATATATATATATCATCGACTGCCATATTTCGGTGACTGACCAGAATCGGTGACCTTTTGTTTACGTGTGCGCATTGTCGTTTCCGGGTGTAGATTGCGTCATCAATTTCGCCGTAGTGTTTGCAAACATATATAAAGTATGTCTTGAATTTTTTTCCGAAAATGAACTACTAGAAGGAGCATATGCAAAAAATCAACACGAGCACCCCAAAAATAAACCCATTTACTTATTACTTTTTCAAGCAAACCTTCAAATTAATATAAATTATACCAAAAGTCTAGAATTCTACACTATGTTATTTTATCCATTGACGTTTAGTTGCACATTCCTCCTGTATATACGTTTTAAAAACAAGTTACAAACTTTTGGCAAACCTATATTAACAATGGTCACCGAAATAGGTGACGTCACCGTTTTAGGACCACAAAGTGACATATTTTTTGTTACGAAAATATATTCAATTAACGTAACAATGAATTTGGAATTTTTGGATGAAAGTAAAGATATTTAATTACTTTAAAGGTAGGTGTGTAATTTATCTATTTAATCCAAGTGATTATATGAGAAAATCGCTGTTTATCACTAAGGTCACCGAAACTGGTCAGTCGATGATATATATATGTACAGTTTTTAACACTCACTAGGATATATATATAACCTTGTAAGAACTTTCTTACACAATTTCATATGAATTAGTATTTTATTAAAGTCTACCCCGTAATTCATAAATCACCCCACAAAAAATATATAAAGTAACAATAAAAGTAATATCTGTCATGAATTTGAGTGAACAGGTGAATTCTGCATATATATTCTGAAAATTTCATAATGACATATAATTACAAAATTTTGGTGAAGTTTTTAAAATATAAAAGTTGTAATGAATATTAATGAAAATTATCAGCGCAGAAATAATTTTGACCCTTAAGTGTACATCAGATTATCCATCAACTGAATAATTCTCATGGAATTTGAACCAAAAGTTGGGAACTTTGGGGTTTAATTTTAGAAAAGGGTACTTTCACAAGAAATTTGAAGTGAACATTGCATTTCCTTACAATAATGTGATCCTAGGCTTTAGGTGCCGAAGCAGAGACATGATAATATTAATGATAGGTCTCTGGTCATCGTCACCAGACTTCAATGACAATGGTCACTCCGGAGTCCGTGCCATTACAGTGGCCAGTGGAGGGCACTTAAAAAAAATAACAAGCCAGGCCTAGTCTTAGTCGCGTCGGACGATTCAGTATAAAGTTGGATCGTCTGCTCTTGCTCACGTCCATGTGAACATAGACAAGTGAAAGATATTTCATACAAACCTCTTCCATTCTCATACAAATTGAAATACTCCTGTGTTTTCTAAATCTCACTATCCCGCCACCATGAAAGACATCTATGAAATCAAAGTACAGTCACTTTCCACCCTGACCACTTCGTACCCCGGTCATTTCGTACTTCGATCGCTACTTCGTATAAAAAAAATCTATAAACAAATCAAACACTTTCTATTGACCGAAACTTTGTACCAAAAAAAATAATAAAAAACGTATTTTTCAGTATATTCACTCATGCATCGAGTTCTAAATAGGATAGAATACAAAATAGACAAACCAGGGTCGTAAATTACATGGAGGCGGAGGAGGCAGCTGCCTCCTCCAACTTTTGAGCCAAAAAAAATTAAAATTTAAAGTTCATTAGAATTTATGTTGTTTCCAATAACTAAGAACATGATACCTCCCTTAAAAAGCATTCCAAATCTTTCTTTTAGAATGAGTTAGTCAAGTAACATCTTAGAAGGCCCTAGAATCAAGGATTTTGCACGAAACGTGTTCAGTGTGCACAAAATGTGCTCAGCGTCCTAATTTCCTGCCTCCTCCAAATTGAAGGTTAATTTACGGCCCTGCAAACATGAGATGATTACATGTAGTATGATGATGTACACATGTACAATGAAGAGAAGAGATGTCAAACGATAGAATATGCATACCAATCAGTAAAAATAACTGACAAGATATACTCAAGAACAAATAATTCTTTTACAAATGTCATACATACATATCGTATATTACTAAATATGTCTTAACAAGCCGAAGGAAGAAGTGTGTTGGTTTAAAAAATAGCAGTGTCAGGAAATTGTGCTTTAGCCTTTATGTTTGTTTAATTGATAAATTTTGTCTAATTGTCAATTTATTAATGAGCATGCGAATGATCTAATAATCCCCGCTTTTCGTTAATTACTTGTAATTATGTTATATATCTGTCTAAAAACTCCTTGGAGCTTAGGCCTATATATGTTTCCTTGTTGTATTGACCACAGGCACCTGAAGTATGGATATTACTACCCCGGGTACCCCCCCCCCCCCTTTGATAATTTTTGTTGGTGGCAATAGTTTCTCTGAAACGTGTGAATTCCCGGTCTATCTCATCCCTCTTTCGATTCATGTAATTATCGTTTCACCTTTTTTGTAAGCTTTAGAGATGGCCTTCTACCGGTATAATAAAATACACGTGTACATTTTATTATACCGGTATATATAGCCAATCTCTAAAGCTTACAAAAAGCGTGAAACAATTACGGAAATTGAAAGAGGGATGAGATAGACAGGGAATTCACACATTTCAGAGAAATTATTGCCACCAAAAAATATCATAGGGGGGGGGGGGGTAGTAATATCCATATTTCAGGTGCCTGTGGTATTGACATGCCCACTTAAAATAAAGTTTATCTTATTCTCTTTAGATTTCGAAAGTTTTAACTATCATATTCACTCCCAAAGCCGCTTGAAAAAGCACATATAATTTTGTTTTTCGGCCAATCAGAAACCTTGAAATTATAGATATATTTACTTTGAAACAAATTCGTACCCAAACTGTGGCCATACCTAAGAGCATAACATATTGGGGGAGGAGGGATGCTGCTAAGTTGGTACAAAACAGACTACCAAAACTGACAGTCTTACTTAGGTATGAAGAGGTCAGGGTACGAAAAGTATGACACCCATTTGACAACCATATGCGTGTGTACAGTGGCGGATCCAGAGGTGGTGGTGGGGTTCCGGGTTTTGAAACCCCCTCCTCTTTCCAAACTCCGTACAGCGTCAAATTCTCCGGGACTACTTTCCCCTACGAATAATGACTTACTTACCTTCTCTTTCATTGATTTATATAGTACGTTATTAATAACGGTCTATGAATATTTATTTGAAGAAATTTGAAAGAAAATGATAATCTAATACTTGATAATCTATCAGATGCAAGGAAACCGATATCGACATTAAGGAACCACTACATGCACAATGAAATTGAATGATCGCGTAAACATTTTGCTGTGAATGTCATAATTTTCCCCCCTAAACATCAGCTTTATAATTTACCGCGCTTTTGCAACTGTGACGTCATGCCGTCAACACGGTTCATATCTGAAAACCTGTGGCAGCGATGATATTGGAGTTGTAGCGTAACGGAACATACTGAGCTGACCGGAGCTTGTCCTCTTTCGTCAGAAAAGTTTGCTTCAAACCATGTAATATCCTGTAATTTGCCTTTTCACTGGTATAAATGTTTTTTTTCTGAAGAAAAACTGCAAGTTACTTTCAATGATTTTTATTTTCGTTTCATCCGAAGATAAATTTTTGACAATATTTCAACTTCAGAATATTTATTGTCTGCTCATCTGTCTGCCTTTTTCTAGTTCTTTCCGCTTTTCAACTTCCTTCACCGGCGTACATAAATCTATCCCTGGCAGTTGCTGCAATCTCCGCTTCTGTCGCGTTGGCAGTGTACTCTTGAAAACTTGAATTACAGAATATGATGTCATAATTTGGAGTTTCTTTGTTTATCTATCTTAAGACAGAATGCATGCATGCTCAGCATTTATTGGTTAAGGGCAAGATCAAAAGATCGATGTTGGATAAAAAAATTTAATTCAAATAGTTAGGGGGAGGAGGATATTTAAAATATCCCACAATTAAGTTTCTCTCATCCGACATTGATTACACTTAAAAAGGAGAGAGAGAGAGAGAGAGTGTGTGTGTGTGTGTGTGTGTGTTAAAAACCCTGTGTGTGTTAAAAACCACATAATGATATATTACATTTTAATGAACAAGGGGGTATGCATGTATACAGATTTAGAAGCAATTTATTATAACAATATAGATAAATAACAATCATCCAGGGGCACAAATACTCAATACTGTCAGAGTTCACATATATATGAAATACTGATAAAATGAAATATACAATGATAAATTTATAACCAATTAAACTGCTTCACACATCTAAGGACAGTGCCAGTTTCAGAGACAATGAATATGACTATGCAGAGAGCTAAAAACACGAGTAGTATGATTTCGTCACTGTTCACTAATAGTGGGGGGGGGGGGGGGGGGCAATGTTTTCCCGTTGAATTCAAATGTTAATTTTTGGACACTGGTTGGGCTGTCTTTAGGGATGATATAAGTTGTAGAAAAAATATGTCTCCAATTTTTTCAAGTTCTTTATAGCGGCCATTTTGGATTTTCAAAATGGCGGATATCGAAAACGTAAAATTCTATTATCGCCTTCTAAATGACCTAGAGTTTTAAATTTGGTGTCCAAATGTACATATTTGCGGATACTTAATCCAATAAAAACACATTTATACACCTACATATGATCGAAAGGGTTGTTATGGCGGCCAATTTTTGATTTTCACGCACGTATGCCAATGCATATATATCTTTTTTTCCCCCATCATTTTCACTTCTAAATCACATAAAGGCTGGACTTTAGTGTTAAAATGTAAATTTCTGGGGATAGAGAAACGAATAAAACAGGATAACAGGATAGCTGATTCTGAGCCAGCCATCTGACGGGCTTCTTCAGCAAGCCTACTCAGCTCTAGTGCTGTCAGAAAGAACCTTTCGCGGGCACTGGCATTCTGGGTAATGCCCACAAGACCCCATGTCACCTTCATGATCCGGTTGATATGCTCCAGTGCATGGTCCACACCTACAGCACAGATGGGGAGTTCATTCTTATGGACACTGAAGTTCCCATCCATGAACTCTTGGTACATCCCTGGATCTGTCATCTGCAGGTCCTTCATCTCTGCAAGGTACCGGGGAGCCAGCCTGGCATATTTCTGTTTGTCATGTGCAAAGAAGTATATGCACATCTCATCCAGTGAAGACAGGTGAAGCTCAAATTGTCCATCACGGGTGGCACGGATGAATGTGTATATCACCATTATCATCCGCATGTAACGCCGCACAAACTTGAACAGTGGACTCTTGGCTTCTTTCCTCTCATCAAACTTTGCCATGGCCTCCAGGACTTTGTTTGACTCGAGGACAGCTAGCATGTTGTTCTGCGTGCTTGTCAACTCATCTCGGTTGTGTAGATGACAGCTCTGGGCAACCTGTTGTGCTGACTGGGTACATGGGCCCCTCAGATGGGGATGCTCTTGGAAGAATTCGTCCACATAGAGGTCGAAGAGGGCTTGGACAGTGGTAATGTGGGCCTCCAAAGCCCTCTTCATGTGCTTGGCTTCCAGTATTTGTCTGGTCGTTGTTGGGCCATAGATATCAGCTTCAGACCAAACCTCGTCAAGACCACTGTCCTCTATGGCATTCCCAGCAGCCCTCAGTGCAGCCATCACAGTGTGCATCTCCCCTAGTGGCAGTACCCACTTGCCTTTGCAGTCATCTCTGGTCATCTCCAGCTGTTTGGCTCGCTCATACAGGCCCATGTCTAAGGTGATCACTGTCTTCCTATCGGGACCCATGACCATGCAGTTGATATGCTGTGTCTGTTTCAAGACTGTTATCAGTGTTTGCCATTCATGGGCTGGGGCTGCTACCAATGGCAGGGCGTTGACCTCTGTCAGAGGCTTCGAAGAGGAGAGCAGTGAGTTGTAGGCTGTCCAAGTTGTGATATCGTGATGTTTGATCCTACTGCCAGGTGGTTGTTTTGGATCGTGGATGACTGACCCAACAGGGTCAGCATGCTGGGGTTCTGCAGCTTGCAGCTGGTCATCTGGTGGGATGACGTCGTCTTGGACGTCCTCAGCTTCAGTTGTGCGCATGATTGTGCATGAAAGTAGCCACACTGTGTCCATCGCAGAGTACGGCTTGGTGACATCTGGGGTTGACCGTATCTTGAAGCTATACGTGGTACCTGTGGCAGATTGTTGGTTTGGTGCATGGCAAGGAACAAAGTCTGGAGCAGTCAGATCCTTGAGTGAGCGGTCTCTAGCCTTTCGGTCATGTAGTCTCAGTGTTCTATGTTCATTTGTGGAGGGTACATGTTCCCGTCGTTGGAAGAGTGCACAGGCTGTAGCACGGAGTGTCCGCTTCCCATCAGGTGTGTCTTCGTTGAAGTCACTGTTGTCTACTGCAAAGAAGACAAACATCCCTATGCGCATGGTTGTTGGAAAGTATACACCCTGTTCTCTCGTAGACTCTATGACTGAGTTGGCCAGCTGTGTCTCCAACCGCAAGATCCGACTGTAATCAACAGACAGACCGAACCCATGCAGGAAGTCCAGAAGCTTCTTGCTTCTGGTGGACTGATGGACTGCAATGGCAACGGCAAGCGGCTGTGGCCATTCTAAGTGATGGCGGAATGGTGCATCTGGCTCTTTGGGCTTGTACGTGACTTGGCGTTTTGACTTGTAGCAGTACATGATGTTCTGACTGATGGTTAGAACATCTCGATGAATAGTGGTTGAGCGCACAGTCTCTGGCTCAATGCTCGTGGCTGGTCCTTCCAGTAGCCAGCGGAGGAAAGCATAGAGTGCTTTGGGTATATGCTTTTCAGCATCATCAGTGTTCAGTTCTCCTTCAAATTGCCATGGGTGCATGTTCTGACAAGCAATGGCACTGCGGAGAACAGAGGCACTCTCAAACAGTCATAGGATGTTGTTTTCATTTGTTTTCGTCATTGCATCTTCTACAGCTGCATCACGCACGGCAGTAGAGAATACACGGTCTGACTCGTTGCGACGTTTTGCTTTCATGAAGTGAACATCATCAACGTGAGAGGTTATTTTCTCCTTCATGCCTTGGGTAGTAGGTGATGGGACATTGTGCACACCATTACTGTCAAGAATCCTGGAGTAAACCGACTTCAGGTCAGTCATGTTGAGAATTTCACCAGCTTGGAGTAGAGAGCGAACAAGGCTGGCAAACTCAATGTCTGCGGCTATTTTGCTAACATTAGTTTCTTGCCGTGTGTGTTCTTTGTCATCACATGATGTCCCACTCTTGGGAGCACGTTGGACATTCCGCACCCAGCATGGGAGATGATACTTGACGTCGATCGCACAATCATCATCTGCACTGATGGCAGCACTCAGCTGAACTTTCCACTTGTGGTTGCTGCCTTCTTCAACAGCTTTCTTCAGCTCTTTACCTGCGTTGAACGTGGATACAACATGTACACTTTCCTTAGTGACCTCTTGATAGAAGAAACAAAGATCTCTGTTAAATGGAGTTGATACTGAACGTGTGAAGCGAAGTGTGTCGCCTTGCGTAGAACCTGAGGTACTTGCAGCGGCAGGTGCAGAAGAAGGACGTGCAGACCTTTTTTGAAGATGCTGGGTGTCACCATGTTCGCAGGCTTTCTGGTGGCGAACTCTAGCACGCTCCAGGTGAGCAGTGTTGCATGTAGATCCATAACATGTCCGGTGTCACATTGCTTTCTTGTTCCTCAAGTCAGTGGCAGTGAAACAGCTTAATCGTTCGCTGATCTGTTTGAAGTCGGCATCACCATACCGTGCCCTCTCTTGGATGAACTTGAGAAATTTTGCATATGAGCCCAGTGCTGGCTCAGTCACTAGTGCACCTTGGGGATCCTGACACTTAATGGAAAGTATGAAATCAGTTTCTTTCTTGGATTTCTTGCTTGCCGGCTCCATCATAGCTGAGGGTCATGAATCTGTTACATACCAATAACAAAGTGAACAACATAACAAAGTGAACGACTCAATTGGGATAAGTGCAGATGTGTAATTCTTATTTCTAGGGGCTTAACTAATATAGTAGGGGGCCAATGTTTTCCCGTTGAATTCAAATGTTAATTTTTGGACACTGGTTGGGCTGTGCCATAAAAACCTATTTTTATCCCTTGTAGGTTACTAAAGAAGGTTTCATTCGATTCTCTATCCCCAAAAATGTACAACTGGACACCAGAATCGAAACTCTAGGTCATTTAGAAGCCAAGATAATGGAATTTTGCGTTTTCGATATCCGCCATTTTGAAAATCCAAAATGGCCGCTATAAAGAACTTGAAAAAATTGGAGACATATTTTTTCTACAACTTATATCATCCCTAAAAACAGCCCAGCCAGTGTCCAAAAATTAACAAGCAAGTTCAACGGGAATTTCAATCTGCTACATTGGCCCCCCCACTATAAAACTTTTTTTTCTTAAAACTAATCACTTCAGCATGCTGAAATTAAACTTTTGTGTACTAACTCATATGAATATAATCAACTATACGGTTTAATTTCAATGACTATAAAAACACTCCTTCATTTTTAAGGGAACATGATGTTTCGACTAACTACATGTAGTATGCACGCAGTGATCGAGTGAAATGCCCGTTTCCTTAGAAACCGGTCAGTCGCCTGCTGAGACAGTGAATATTTCATCACTGACCCAAATACTTAGAGCTCTTTAGTTCCAGGATGCTAAATATAGACTCTTATTTTGCTGGGCGTGGGTAGACTTGTCTGAATCTCTGCTCCCTACCTAATTTCTGCATGTGGAAACGAGGGGTTTCCTCAGAAAGTACTCTCTACCATACTTAATTAATTGTCATCAAACACAGGTGTGTTTGGCATTATTAAAAAGTATTAAGAGAGCTAACTACATGTAGAGCATTGATTAAATACTTGGCAAACCTATAGGCTTGGGGTAAAAGGCTGAGTGGAGTGGAGTGGAATGGAGTGGAGTCGGGCGATGTTAATCTGAAAAAAGCTATATAATCAAAAGCTACATGTATGAACTAAATACTCATATGTAATGAAGATTCAAAAATGATTACAAATGTACTATCAATGCTCCGCCAATCCTAAATTCGACTGAGAAAAGGAACACCATGTCACAAGCATGCAGTGGACTGGTCAGAAGCTAAATGCATGAACTTTTATGTCTGAGTCATTGAGGTGAACTATATCAAATTAGGGTGATGAAATATAAATTGGTAATTCATCATGCTCATTGTTTTTAGAAGGCTGTCATCCTGATATTAATGTTGGTAAATGACTTTGAAGATCCCCTTTAATCTAAGATAGATGCAAGTTGACATTAATTCTGCATTTGCACACAGGAAATGATCGAAGGGGTGAGAATGAACTTTATATGCCAACATTGGGATCATACAAATCCACTACACCACTCAGCTGTTTACCCCAAGCCAAGATCAAACCTTAAATAAAACAATTCAATTCAAAAATGAATTTGGAAATACTTCTACCAAATCTAAAAGGAAAATTCACAATTATGATGTTTTTTTTTTTTGTTTTTGGTTTTTTTAGAATTCCTACATTCCTACATATACCATCGTCGCAAGCCACGGTAGGGTAGGTACTACCGGACTCAGTAACCGTGGCTAGCGACGATGTACCTGTACATATATACATCATTATATTCAATGGTTCTATAAGAGGGGGAGTATACATGTAAGCTCGACAGATATACACGCTATCCACCCTTAGGTGCCTGTGGTTTACTTTTCCTCAACCCTTAATTGTCTTTGGATAATTTTTGTTTTTCCTCCGGTCGGACTGTTCTCCGGTTTCAACCCAAAGCTGGAAAATTGTATACAGGATTTCTCAGGCTAAATAGGATTTGAAGGTTGTTTTAAACAAAGAACCAATCTTCAAATATCAATAACAAAAAATAATTTTATTTTGGGATTTTTGAATGAAAAGAAAATTATACAAAATAGCTTGCTCTTTGGCTGAAATATTATATAGATCTATACTATGATATGTAAGGGGAAGACACTGACTAAATGCTGCGATATCGCTTATGAATACATTTTATGAAACTCGGAGACATATTGCATATAAAAATCAATGGAGGATTCAAGGGGGGGAAGGGGGGGGGGGTGGCAACGATAAAAGAAGCAATAATTTTTTCCACTCTCGGAGAAATCTTTTGATTTATTGAATTACTTTTATTTTTATTGGGATCATTTGCATATTTTTTAAAAACCTTTAAAATTTACGTTATTTAATTACTTTCACCTTATTAAAAATGACAGAAATATAGTCAGAATTACTACATAGCAGACATATTTCAAGCCCTATACAATCAGCTTCCGGGGGCACATCAGTCGCAAATCACGGGTTTATTTTTTCCACAGGTATCTGAATTTTAATCAGTAAATATATATAAATAGAAAACTCTCTCTCTCTCTCTCTCTCTCTCTCTCTCTCTATATATATATATATATATATATATATATATATAGAATATACAGGCACCTGAAGTATGGATATTACTACCCCCACCCCCCTTTTTCATTTTTTTTGTGGGGGGTGGCAATAATTTCTCTGAAATGTATGAATTCCCAGTCTATCTCATCCCTCTTTCAGTTCATGTAATCGTTTCACGCTTTTTGTAAGCTTTAGAGATTGGCCTTCTACCGGTATAATAAAATACATTTTATTTTATTATACCAGTAGAAAGCCAATCTCTAAAGCTTACAAAAAGCGTGAAACGATTACATGAATTGAAAGAGGGATGAGATAGACTGGGAATTCACACATTTCAGAGAAATAATTGCCACCAAAGAAAAAAATTATGAAGGAGGGGGGGGGGGGGTTAGTAATAATGCATACTTCAGGAGCCTGTGCTATAGAATAGAATATGATTTATTTCCAAATTAGGGCCCTCTCGGGCATACAGCATACATAATTGTTAACATTCCAATGTGCAATGTTTATTTTAAAAAAAAAATGATGATAAAAAGAAAAGAACAAAACAAGGGCAAAATATGAACTACTAGTATGAGCAATATTCATACATGAGACATTTTGAACATAATACTTATTTATAAGTACCACCGTGTATCCTAATGCAAAACAGTCAGAAATACACACAGAAAAAAAAAAAGATAAAAATATATACAATGAACATAACAACACTACATGTAATAATAGTAAAGGTAAGTATAAGTACATATGATTAATACTATATATATAATAGAGGGCGAAGCCCTCTCACGGCCCGAAGGGCCTTGAGAGCGGAGCTCTCCCAATAGGTAACACGTATATATATACATGTTTAAAAGGAAAATATAGAATATACTATAATGAAAAATTTTGGTCCCAATGGCGTCGATTCGAATATTATGCCTACAATCGTAACAACTCGGTCATTTCCGTAACCGTTTTTTTTTTAAGGCCGAGCGTGTTATGCCTAGTGTTTGGACATGTATTTCTCCATTTTGAATCAATTGTTGATATCATTAATTAATTTGAAGAGATAATTAATTCAATTAAAGCGCGCATCAAATCAGCTGAAGAATTAATGCTCTCATCAATTCAAATAATGCGCGCAATAATTCAGAATTGAAGATATATCAAATGAATTGATGATATCTTCAAATAATTGAAGATATCTTCAATTATTTGAGTTTATGTTAATTTGGCGCTCCATATAAAATTGAAAAGTAATGCCAAAGTTGATATTGGACGAAAAACATTTGAGAAAAGTAAGAGTTTAATAATAAAATGAACAATACTCTCCCGACCTCGTTGACAATCCTAGTATAATATAGAAATATTCCTACAAAATGTTTAGAGTTATAGTTATTGTATTGTCGTGCATTCATCTTATAATTTTTATAATTGCATTTCATACGGGTTTTTTTATGCACTGACAAATGTATCAGGTTTGGAATAGCTGAATCAATTGTTCATTGTTTGTATTGTTTTTATAATCATATTCTCACGTTTGATTTTAGTGCACTGACCATTAACTCGCATCTGCTGTTTATGTTTTAAAAAGTCAACTTTGCTGCGTTATGTTTATTTAACTTGGGTAGGGTCTGCATTTTGATATTTATCTTAATTATGAACCAATGCGGGTTCCTGTGTAAGTTAGGCTATTTATGTGTGCTCTACACGTACACAATTCATCCCTGTAAAAGACTCTCGATCAACTATACAAACGTTAAAATTTAGGAAAACAGTGGCCGATCACGATGTAAGTTTTACAAGTTCTAATATCTTTATTTTTTAGAGCTGCAATTTAAATACCAGTGTAAAGTTCATGTGTACTTTAAGGTAGCGAATTACATGCATCTAATTTTATAGTAGCAATGTAACCTAACTTAATTTACTTTTTCATTATGACTTTGTATTTCATTTCATTTATAGACTTGATTTGTTTATTGTAGCTTTTTACCATATACGCACACACATGTACGTATACACACATACGTATACCCACTAAAACAGGGACACACACGCGCTATTTAGGATCCGCGCCTATATGTGAACTGTTTGTGGCAAATAAACTGCAACTGGTTAACTCACTGTAATCCGTGTTGTGTTTTTAATAAAAGTGACATGGAAGGCAGTATAGTTATAGTGTTTTATATATATATATATATATATATATATATATATATATATATATATATATAACACCTCATCTTCGCTAGCCAAGGGTTTTGGGTCCACTCCGCTCCCCATATGGGGAGCGGTGTGGATCCAAAACCCTTGGCTAGCGAAGATGATATTACTGGTGTTGTTTCATTCCTTTCCTTTTCATTCCTTTGCATGGGCACCCACCAGGGCTTCGCCCTGGACTCACTGGGGGCCTCAATTTAAGGCGGCCTCCAGATCCCCTGCCTCATAAAGATGCGCCCCCAACTGCAATATCCTGGATCCGCCCCTGATTAAATGGCGAAAAAGATATGTTTGACACCTGCTGGAACTGCTGGAATAAATTATTTCATTAAATATTTTTATTTCAATATGCATGTACGTTTCAAATACCCGGTAGTAGATAATGACTGTATGCATTTTTTTTCTAAGAGAGAGAGAGAGAGAGAGAGAGAGAGAGAGAGAGAGAGAGAGAGAGAGATGCATACAGTCATTATCTAATATATGAAACGTACATGTATATTGAAAACAAAAAAATTGTTGGGTTTTTTTCTTCTTCTTTTTTTGCAGAATATATATATTAATTTTATATTGCCTATTCCCAGATAAATTGGATTGCTAACGAAAATACCATTTTACCAATTACAGACATTAATTGTATAGTCAAGATAGCTGTTGTTCCATCGATCACACGGGCTGGCTGTACGCAACTCTAGTACAGGGCTACTTAAAATACAAGGTCGTATGAACGCACGGTGCTGGTCCGAGTACGAATGCCCTTGTTATGAGTTCATTGGTTCTCGCGCACTCTGCTCGATACAGATGTACTAACCACGAGCCTGTTTCATTCTCTCACCAGAGGGCGCGCTACGCAAGCTTCGCTTTCTTCACTTTTTGTGTTGTGGAGCGTAGCGTAACGCCCTCTGGTGAGAGATTGGAGCCTGCTTGTCAGACTTTAATGGATTAGTACGAAAGCCCATTGAGCTCATTTTCGTAGCTGAATAAAAACTTTCGCGTTATAACGCGGAACTTTCGCAAATTAACGCAAAACTTTCGCGTTATAACACGTAACTTACTTTCGTGTTATAACGCGATACCTTCGCGAATAAACGCGTAACTTTCGGGTTATAACGCGAGACTGTTAGGTTATAAAGCGCCAGATTTTGCTTATAAACACGAATTTATGAATTGAATGTGCTCAATATCAAAAAAGGTAGCATGAAATAACTTGCTACAATGATGAAAAATAAAGATAGACTTGCCCAGCTGTACTTTGTAATTTTGTATGCATATTTATTGATATCGTCCCGTGGGGATCTGGGTTAGAATAGGTCCTCAGTACCCCTTGCTTGTCGTAAGAGGCGACTAAATGGGGCGGTCATTTGGATGAGACCGCAAAAACCCGAGGTCCCGTGTCACAGCAGGTGTGGCACGATAAAGATCCCTTCCTGCTCAAAGGCCGTAAGTGCCGAACATAGGCCTAAATTTTGCAGCCCTTCACCTGTATTGGTGACGTCTCCATATCGATATGAGTGAAATATTCTCGAGAGGGACGTTAAACAATATACAATCTTATTATATACTTTCAATTTCATCTCTTCTTTTTTCTTTAAAAGTTTGCGGGCATATATCACACGATATATGCCCGGAAACATTCCGGCCCGCAAACATTACGTCACAATCAAATTTCTACGCCGTTAATTTTCAAATTTTTCGTGTTTTTCATCTTTTACTCAGTTAAACCGATAAAGTTATTGTTAAAAATAAAATTATTGTTAGTTTCTAAATGAAATTGAAAGTGTATAGTTATAGTGTCTACGCGCCAAAAAACTCGGTCGTCATATTTTCCCATACAAAGTCTATAACCTATAAACATTAATCTATTGATATAATTTGACAGCTTTAACGTCTTACTGACCTACATTGTAGCTTTGATTCTGTTGTACATATTTAGTGTTATTGTCACATAGGAGATGTCTATCTAGACATTAAAACCAAACCAAAAGCATATCAAATGACAAATTCACAAAACAGTTAGTTACAAAGGTTGCTGTGAGAATTCTATAGCCCCCCCCCCCCCCACCCCCCCACCCCAAAGATGCTGTCAACAGCCAAGGGACATAACCTTTGAAAAGTGTGGCTTCATCTTCTATTGGAAGATTTTTTTTTTATAGGTCACCAAGTGCTTTCTAGAGACATTCTGAGGCTTTTCCCCCAGGATATCAAACGAATCAAAAGCAAATCTAGATTAAGCATATAGTTTACTCAATAGCATAAAGTTCTATGGCACGCTAAATTCACAAAAATGAGCTAAACATAGTTTCACAGTTGACAAACTAGGTTTATCGACTGTAAACTATAGTTTACGGACCGTAAACTATAGTTAACGACGTTAATCTATATTTTACATCAGTAAACCATAGTTAACAGATAATCTATGTTTCACAAGCGTAAACTATAATTAACAATGAAAACAATCATTAGCGATTGCAAAACATAGTTTATCTGATAAATACGGTTTCACGATTGTAAACTACGGTTTACAAGTCATAATTTATCTGATAAATATAGTATCACAATTTGTGAAACTAGGATCAACAATTGTGAACTACTTTAACGAATGTAAATTATAGTTTACAAATGTGAATCTGTATTTATCAGCAAAATCTATAGTTAACGTTTATCTCAAGACAGATAAACTTGGATTAGCATTTGTAAACTATAGTTTACAACCGCTAAATATAGTTTTACGGATGAAAACTACAGTTAACGAATCGTTAACTATAGTTTACAGTTCGTAAACTATAGTTTACAGTCGATAAACCTAGTTTACCAACTGTGAAACTATGTTTAGCTCATTTTTGTGAATTTGGCGTGTCATACTAAACATGAATTCAGAGATTTGTTTGAAATTCTGTGAAATTTTACAATGGACGAAATTTTATACCCCGCATTAAAAGAGGTTGTTAACTAAGCACTGACCACTGTCCAGTATTAATTAAGTACAAATATGAATCCTATTTTGTTACGCGAAAGTTTTGGTTATAATTTTTTTTTACCTACGAAATGAGCTCAATGGGCTTTCGTAGATTAGTGCATTCCCGAAGATATTTTTTTCGATCACGGAAATGACCGAGTAGTTACGGTTGCTTACAACGATGAATCCAAAACAGAAAGTAGCAGCAGGTTTCATTGTTTTCAGACGCTTCGAAAAAGAAATTCAGTATTTATTGCTTCAAACTTCGTATGGTGAACATCACTGGACACCACCTAAAGGTAGCATTATATTCCTTGTCTGATCTTCATCTGCAATGTTCTAGTACATCTAGACTGGCCCGCTGTCATTGATAACGAGTGCGAGCGCCCTGTCTTATCAATAATAGTGGAGGGCATGCCAGCAGACTTGGCCTGGGGATGTCTAATATTTAAAAGGATTGTAATGTATCAAAGTAAAATATAAGTTAACCTTTGTTTTAACCTTAAAACAAACAAACAAACAAAAAAAAACCAACAACAAAAAAACACCAAACAAAAACAAAAAACAAAAATCCTCCAATTTAATACTCGTGCAGTAAGTGATAATGAAAGTGAAAAGTAGCTACTTTCAATTTGGACATTGTTTATGATGCCCCAAACTTCTGCCAGAGTTGGTTTACGGAGATGTAGAAGACTATGGGTAGTATGAAGGCGCCCCTTGTCTGTGTAGCGGTCAGCCGGGTTTGATCGCTGGTTGCCAGATAGATCAGTTCTTAGAGTACCTGACTAGAGAATTCAGGGGGCCTGGGTTCGAATCCTGGTCTGGTCCGTTACATTTTCTTCCTTCCTGTTACATTTGGTGCCATGACCAGTCCCTGGAACTGACAGGTGGAATGCCTGCCAGGGGATTAAGATCCACCTGGGTTGATGTCTTCAAGTGTGAAGACATTTAAGGAGGGAGGAATGTAGTGGTCAGCCGGTGGCCAGATAGCTCAGTTCATAGAGCACCTGACTAGAGATTCAGGGGGCCTGGGTTCGAATCCTGGTTTGGTCCATTGCATTTTCTCCCTTCCTGTTACATCTGTCAGTGAGAAGCTCATTTGAGCTCAAACACATGTTGTCCGGTGTCCATCTGTAAACTTTTTAATCAATTGTTAATAGGATTTATATGGCTTCTTCTCCAGAACCAAAAGGCCAATTTCAACCAAACTTACAGTAATTTAAGCATGCATCCCTGGGTAAATGGAATTCAAAATTAATTTAATGGAAGGACGTCCCCTTTATGAAGAAATGGTGAAAATATGTAAGACTCTAAAGTGCGATGGTCACTCCAAAATGCGATGGTCACGCCAAAATGCGATGGTCTGCGCCAAAGTGCGATGGTTTGTTAACGTTACGGATGGCAAAGTGCGATGGCCACGCCAAAGTCCGATGGTGCGGAGTTCAGTAACGTTTGTGACGTCATGTCATTGTGACGTCATTCTTAACGTCAAAATGAAACCGAAGAAATGCAACTCGTACGACAGCAACGGCAAGGTATGTACGAGGTTGAGGATAATGAGAACGGCAATCTACATTTGTTGTAGAACTATCTTCGCTGCTCAAACATTCTTTAATCCATGATCATTTATTACTTGTGACGTACACGTGGATCTAATAAAATCCTGGGAATATGCTATAATGCAAAACATTCTATACGATTTCACGTTGGAAAGTTTTGTGTTTAATAACACGACAACTAAATGGTAATGAAATAAGTTGAACTTCTTATTTTTTATGCATGGATTTTGCACTGATATTTTAGTGAAACAACACACGGTTGGTACAGTATGTACCACAACACTGTGTCGTTTACAAACCAATGGATTTCGGCACCACCATCGCATTTTGGCGTGTCAGACCATCGCACTTTGTCACATGAGTGTGGACCATCGCACTTTGGCGTGTCACACCATCGGAGTTTGGCGCAGACCATCGGGGTTTGGCGGGACCATCGCACTTTGGAGTGCCATCGCACTTTAGAGTCTTACAAATATGCTGGCAGCTTTTAAAAATCCTCTCAAGAACCACTGGACCAAAATCACAAAACTTATTTGAAAGCTTCCTGAGTGAGCGTAGATTCAAAATTGGTCATATCATGGCCCCTGGGGTAGGATGGGGCCACAATAGGGGATCAAACAAGGCTCACCGGATTGCGATATAGGACTTGGGGCGAGTGCGACCAGTCTTTTGGTAATGATGTAGTTTGGACATCACCTTCATCTTGGTGTTTGACTTTTTTTTTTGAAAACTTTAACCTTAGCCATAACTTTTGAATGCTTCATGCTAGGGCTTTCATATTTCACATGTGTATAATCCCTGTGACAAGACCTAGCTTTCTTGTGGTTACCAGAATCATCTTGTAACCAATCGAAGGCATCAATGTTTCACAAACACAACTTGTGTTTCTATCCTTCCATCCTGTTCCCCCTTCCTTTTATTTTAGTCTGTCCACCATTTACCGGTATCTTGTTTTTGATTCACACAGCAGTTTGAAGACTGCATTCTTATCTTGTTGACAAGTTTCAGCTCCACTGTGTTAAAATATTACAGCTAGTGAAGAGAATTCTGGAGTTTTCTGTTATTTAAGCAAAATCTCATAAGTCCAAGTTTTGACTTGCATATTTTTTGAGAAATCCAGACCAGACTACAGTTCTGTATTATTGTGCATACAAAATGTACATCAGAAATTCTGTATTAATCTCAGAACATTTTGCAGGCCACGTGGACCCTGGAGAGACGGAACTACAAACTGCCCTGAGAGAAACCGAGGAAGAGGCGGGGCTGAAGAAGAACGATTTCAACATGTTTGACAACTTCCAAAGGACATTGAACTATGAAGTAAATGGGAAACCAAAGAAAGTGGTGTACTGGCTCTCGGAGCTAAAGGACCCCCACACACCGGTGACGCTGTCTGACGAACATATTGACTATAAGTGGCTCAATCTTAACTCTGCGTTAAGCTGTGTTAAAAAATACAAAGACTTTCAACAAGTTCTAAATGAGGCAGAAAGTTTCATTAAGTCAAATTTGAAATAAAGTTTTTGTAAGCATTGTGAATTTGTTGTCAAGGCCTTTGAAATATTTCAAGTTACTAAGGCCTACAAAAATATGTTTACAGTTTCCCTACAGACTATCATGTGCGCACCAAAATGTTGTTTCACTGCAAAATATAAAAAAATTAGTGCCTCAGAAAATACTCGGTGCAAAAAGGAATTGAAGTAGACACAGCACAGATGCGTTTCACAGCACAGTAAAAATAATTGTGTTTTATAGCTTTGATTCAGTTAGGACATATTAATTAAAATATAATCAATATAAAAACTGAAAAATTCTGGCTTACTTACCCTATTGTCTTTGCTTGTTCGAGTAAATTATACTCTTTTGTTGGGCCTAACTGAAATCATGTCTTGCAAAGTATTATGTACTGAACTTATTCAGATTAAGTAAAAGTTGATTCATGTTAGTATCATTGATAGGGAGGTTCAGGATGTAAACCTTGTACATATTTTATTTTTGTTATCACAGGGCAAACACAAGTCTAGAAGTTTGTGTACTGCTCAGTTTTCTATGTCTCAAACACTCAGGTGTACCAAGGTTATGCAATCTGTAACTGTAGCAGTTTTTGTCCAGAATTATTCAGACTTCACCCATCAAAAGATGGGGCCAATATAGGGGATAAGATGACCATTTCCACTAGTGGATACATTTGAAGAAATTTAAAGATTGTGGCAAGTGTCGTGAGGCATCTGGGATCTACACCCAAGTTTGTAACACCCCAATGCCAGGTGTAAACCCAAATTTGTGTTGTACCTTAGGTTTACACTGAGTTTGTTACACCTCAGGTATACACCCAACTTTTTGCTGTACCTTAGGTTAACATTGAGTGTGTGTTGCACTTTGGGTCTACACTCGAGTTTGTGTGGAACCTTGGGTCTACACTTGAGTTTTGTGTGGTGCCTTATTCTACACCTGAGTTTGGTCTACACCTGATTTGTGTGGCACTTTGCCACATTGGGTCTACACCTGAGTTTGTGTGGCACCTTGGGTCTACACCTGGGTTTATGTGGCACCTTGGGTCTACACCTGAGTTTTGTTGGTGCCTTGATTCTACACCTGAGTTTGTGTGGCACCTTGGGTCTACACCTGGGTTTATGTGGCATCTTGGGTCTACACTTGCATTTTGTTTTGCACCTTGCCACTTTGGGTGTACACTTTAGTTTATGTGGCACTTTGGGTGTACACTTGAGTCTGTATAGTACCTGAGGTGTACACCTGTGTTTATGTGGCATTTTGGGTCTACACCTGAGTTTTGTGTGGTGCCTTTGGTGTACACCTGAGTTTTGTATGGTGCCTTGGGTCTACACCTGAGTTTGTGTGGTGCCTTGGGTCTACACATGAGTTTGTGTAGCACCTTGGGTTTACACCTGAGTCTGTATAGTACCTGAGGTCTACACCTGAGTTTGTGTGGCACTTTGAGTCTACACCTGGATTTGTGTGGCACCTTGGGTCTACACCTGAGTTTTGTGTGGCACCTTGGGTCTACACCTGAGTTTTGTTTGGCACTTTGGGTGTACACCAGAGTATGTATAGTACCTGAGGTCTACACCTGAGTTTTGTGTGGCACCTAAGGTGTACACCTGAGTATATGTGGCACCTTGGGTCTAAACCTGAGTATATGTGGCACCTTGGGTCTAAACCTGAGTTTATGTGGCACCTTGGGTCTACACTTGGATTTGTGTGGCACCTTAGGTCTACACCTGAGATTTGGGTCTACACCTGAGTTTTGTGTGGCACCTTGGGTCTACACCTGAGTTTTGTTTGGCACTTTGGGTGTACACCAGAGTATGTATAGTACCTGAGGTCTACACCTGAGTTTTGTGTGGCACCTAAGGTGTACACCTGAGTATATGTGGCACCTTGGGTCTAAACCTGAGTTTATGTGGCACCTTGGGTCTACACTTGGATTTGTGTGGCACCTTAGGTCTACACCTGAGATTTGTGTGGCACCTTGGGTCTACACCTGAGTTTGTGTGGCACCTTAGGTCTACACCTGAGTTTTGTGAGGCACCATGGGTTACACCCGAGTATACGAGGCACTTTGGGTCAAAACCTGAGTTTTGTGTGGCACCTTAGATCTACACTTGAGATTTGTGTGGCACCTTGGGTCTACACCCGAGTTTGTGTGGCACCTTAGGTCTACACCTGAGTTTTGTGAGGCACCATGGGTTACACCTGAGTATACATGGCACTTTGGGTCAAAATCCGAGTTTTGTGTGGCACCTTGGGTTTACACTTGGATTTGTGTGGCACCTTGGGTCTATACCTGAGATTTGTGTGGCATCTTGGATCGACACCTGAGTTTTGTGTGGCACTGTGGGTTACACCTGAGTATATGTGGCACCGTGGGTCAAAACCTGAGTTATGTGTGGCACCTTGGGTCTACACCTGAGTTTTGCATGAAATCTTGGGTCTACACCTGAGTGTGTATATTTCCTGAGGTCTTCACCTGAGTTTTGTGTGGCACCTTGGGTTGACACCTGAGTTTATGTGGCACCTTGGGTTTACACCTGAGTTTTGTGTGGCACCTTGGGTCTACACCCGAGTTTGTGTAGCACCTTGGGTCTACACCTGAATTTTGTGTGGCACCTTGGGTGTAAACCTGAGTTTTGTGTGGCACCTTGGGTCTACACCTGAGTTTTGTGTGGTACCTTGGGTCTACACCTGAGTCTGTATAGCATATGAGGTCTACATCCGAGTTTTGAGTGGCACCTTGGGTCTATACCTGAGTTTGTGTGGCACCTTGGGTCTACACCTGAGTTTGTGTGGCACCTTGGATCTACACCTGAGTTTGTGTGGCACCTTGGATCTACACCTGAGTTTGTGTTCCACCTTGGGTCTACACCTGAGTATGTATAGTACCTGAGGTCTACACCTGAGTTTGTGTGGCACCTTGGGTCTACACCTGAGTTTTGTGTGGCACCTTGAGACTACACCTGAGTTTTGTGTGGTGCCTCAAGTCTACACCTGGATTTAATTTTGGATTTTCGTAAAAAAGAAGCATTAGAGAGTTGATTTTTTAACTGGGTATTGATGTAAAATTATTCAAAAATAGAAAAGTCTTTTATTTCTAAATCTTAAGTACACATGGAGTTACATTGATGTATCCAGTAAAGGATCATTGTATGTCCCAGTGAACACATCACTAAAATGGTGAAGTAAGAACACGCCATACACACATGGCAGTCAGTCGCTGGTGGCTATATAAATTATAGCTCAGTTAGTGACTGAAGATTCAGCACTTTCTCTGACACACAAAAACTCAATTTTTCTTGGGAATATTTTCATAATACATACATGATTTCATATTCATAATACTTAGATATTAGGCAGAGAAAGACCCCTTTTGATTGGATTAGACAGAGAAAAACCCCTTTTGATTGGATTAGGCAGAGAAAGACCCCTTTTGATTGGATTAGGGAGAAGAAGACCCCTTTTCAGATTTATTGTGGGGCCCTTTCCCACTTGTCAGTTTTCTAGTTAATATTTACATGTATGTACTACGCCTCTGGTTGTAAAAGCAAGACAAAAAAATTGTTCACCCCATTATGCTACTCTTCATATATTTATTTCAAAAGCAGCAGCTATAAATGATTGTTCAATATTGTTCACCCACTGGTTAATGTTTTGTGAGACATCTTTTTATTTATTCAGGGTCCGTCTCTGTTCATCACACTGCTTTGTGAGAAGTCTTCATCTTATTTCGGGTCCGTCTCTTGCTTGGATTGTTCCTCCTCAAAATGAACGAGAGTTGTTCCCTTGGCCACAGTCTCTCCCTCGTTGTACAGAATGGTTTGTACTTTGGCATCTTTTGGAGCCCGTATTATATACTGCAAAAGATAAACCAGAGGCTCATGGGCCACAGTGCTCACTTAAAACAAAAAAACTCCACAGATGAATAAAATTCCAAATTTCGATACCTAATTGTCACATGAAATGACCTCTAAATTAAAATTAGTAGACAACTCCTTTTGAAGAGTTCCATTTTTACAGTTTTTGACAAAATTGGGGTATGTTTGAAAGTTAGCTTACTGTAGAGTATTTACTGATATTTATTAACCAACATGATGCACCTAGAGCAATTTGTTAATCAATGTGTGTAAAGCTCTGAAAACAAATACCCAGTAAACTCTGATAATTTGATCAACGGGACGTAATTCAGTTTGTAATGTTGCTACTTTGACATGTTTTGTATATTTATTCACATTTTGCACAGAAATATCTGAAAACAGAGAACTTTGTTTATAGTAAGTGTCCTTAAATATGAAAATGCTTTTATGGTTGATAAATGGCAATTGTTATAGCCCTTGGTAAATTTGATCAAACATGAGCATACCTCCATTTTCATGGCTATCATGACCACCAGTGGGTCACCTTTTTGCACTTGGGTACCTGGAGAAACCAACACTTTTTCCACCACTCCAGGCATAGGGGCCAAGACGTCCTGCGAAAAGCCCGATTCATCCTTTGACTTGAGATATGAGGGAACTGGCATTTGAAGGTCACACCTGCCATCCTTGAAATAAAACAATTTTAAATGTGTATCAAGTCTGACAATGGAAACACAATGTATTTACACAGGTATAGTACACTAATTTTAACCAGCTTCTGGTCATTTCAATCACTTCTTGTGGAAATCCATTTTCACACAATTTTAAATAATTCAAATTTCATGCATTTCATAATTATTTCTAATGAAAATATGACAGTACTAATTTACAGCAAGACAGAAAATTATGATGAACACAAAATAATTCTGAATTCCAAAAAATCTTTGAACATACAATTCCTCAAACTAAAAAGTACACAGAAACCCCAGAGGCCCATAGGTTACAACACTTGCATGAATCAAACAGAGGCCCATAGGTTACAACACTTGCATGAATCAAACAGAGGCCCATGGGTTACAACACTAACATGAATCAGACAGAAGGCCCATGGGTTACAACCCTTACATGAATCAAACAGAAGGCCCATAGGTTACAACACTTGCATGAATCAAACAGAGGCCCATGGGTTACAACACTTGCATGAATCAAACAGAGGCCCATGGGTTACAACACTTACATGAATCAGACAGAAGGCCCATGGGCTACAACCCTTACATGAATCAGACAGAAGGCCCATGGGTTACAACACTTACATGAATCAAACAGAGGCCCATGGGTTACAACCCTTACATGAATAAGACAGAAGCCTAACATTAGGGACACCTCAATGGATTTATTGTGGACATGCTATGACTCTAGGGTAATGGAATGAAAAAATTTAATCTACTCTATATAAAAACACCTCCATATTACTTAAACACAAGTTGTAACATATTCCTATGTAAAACATTAGTCCTCTATTATATCCCCTACTAAAGGGACATAATTTGTACAAACTAAAATACAAAAGGAAGCTTTCATATTAATTTAATACATTTAACCCTTCTGGTTTTTGAGAAAACAATTTATTTTATTTTTCCTATACACCTGTAAATTAGGAATTTCACAAGTGTATCAAATTTCTGCTTTATTTGTGACCATTAATGAATCTGCATAAATTTAGCACCAAGATTGTGTTTAAATAGAGTTGTCTCCCTTTTTTGGAAAGCACCGGTATTAAAGGCAGTGTACTAGAATAAGCTGAATTGTTATTCATGTGTGAATCTAAACATCAATCAATAATTTGAAGGCGACCATGTAACTGTCCATAACTAGTTCTGTCCAAATGAGACTAATACCCCCCTCCCACCCCCACCCCCACAGGACACATTGTGTCAGGGCTTGAAGCTAACTTTTTATGTCACCAGTCCAGCCAGACTGATGGAGTATAATTTCAACCAGTTCACAGAAAAATTTACCAGTCCAACAGAGTTTTCCAGAAATAATTAAACATATTTCGTTTATGTTATTAAAATGAAATTTAACTCAATATGCCTCAGACAATATTGTAACACTTATGTGGATTTATAATTTATGAATCAGATTTGTCTGATATCTTCAGATCAAAGCATGCCAAATGTGTGTTTTAAGATTCCATAAATATATTTTCCAAAATAATGCTTTAGGAAATTGACCAGTCCCATCGGACTGACTAAAACAAATGTATGTCAATTCGTCACACTTTTAACCAGTCACAGACTGACGGGCATATGTTAATTTCGAGTCCTGTTGTGTGGTGGGAAATGGTGACCTTGTGCTCATCAAAGTATAAATGGTTTTTAAGATGTATTCTGGACAATGACAACATAAAATTCTGCCGCCACAAAAATAAAAAAATATTCATGACTTCCTTGAATGTTAAAAAACTTCAATCAAAACAGCATGTAAGATATGCACAAAGTTTTAATCCAATCCGTTCATTGATGTTACAGTGAAACTTACAGTGGTAAAGACATGCAACGTATTGTTGTTGATCACCACTTCAGCCTTGGAGAAGACCCCATCCACACTGCAAGTCAGTTTAATGCCCTCCCCCTCATCCTGTATCTCGCCTGTAACCTGATAACTTTTCTCTCCAAACATCACACTGTAGCTTCTGTCAGAGTTTGCCTGAATGGCAATCTCATACTCTGCAAGGAAAATCTCAAGTCAAAATACTTTCTATACAAATCACCTATGAGTCACATTGTTCACCTGAGCGATGATGCATCTTTTTAAATGAAACTTTAAACTACTATTACCTGGGGACACAGATATGAATCAATGCTTACTCATTAGTTTGACGGCTTGTGTTTCTCTGTTGCAGATTTTTTAAGAATTTTCTTACAATTTCTGATTTCAAAATTTCAACACCTATTATGGACCCACCCTGGCCTTGAGGATCTTATTTTGAACAAATTTGTATCTACACTACATGCTAGCAGATTGATTGGACCAATTGTACTCTTACAAAGACTGTGAAAAAAATTTTCCCTATCTATTTCCAGACCTTGTGTAAGTCAATAATCCTCATTGTGGCCCTGCCCTACCTCTCGTGTTGACGGTTCGAACAAACATATTTTTTTTTTATATAAGGAAGCTTACATACATACACCTATTAGGCTTTCTGGTTTAGTAGCTTTTGAAAGATTTTTTTAAGCACCCCATCTTATTTTCACCTTTTCTAACTTATCTCCCTTGGAAAAGAGCAAGAGACTTTAATGAAAGAAATGTAAATCCACATTACCTTAGAATGCAATGTTTGAAACTTGAATCTATAATTCCATATAGTAGTTATTTTTCCCACCAGGTGAAAATTTTGGCTTATTTTAGCTGTTTGGTATCATGCCATAAAATTTTTAATGGTTAAATTTGCACCCAAATGTGTCTGCAGTCGTAAAACATATTTTCACAAGAAAGATAACTCTTCAGCTTGAGAGGTAAAAAAACTACTTTTTTTATGTCAGTTGTTTCTGACAAAAGACTTGGACAGTTAAACGTTTTACAGATACATTTTAAACACTACACACTGTTGATCAATTTTTGTGTTTTGGAACTCCATGTCTGCCAAAATACATTCCACTTAAATTTTTTGTATACTTAACAGCTAGAAAATTGTCAAATTTTACGCTCACAGACAAAAAATACATGTACGCTATACAGTCAGTACCTATGAATGCAATGTTTGAAGGATGGTTGGTTAAAATTGAACCAGTGATTCTTGAGAAGGTGCAACAAAACAACAAAACAAACAGACTATGGACAAATTTTGATAAGAAAACCTCACTTGAACTCACTTTGGAATCATCATTGTTCGGGGGGTGGGGGTTGTGTGTCATTGTTTGCAGGTAACCAAAATTTTATTGGTTTATGGAGACGTAATTTCGTGGGTAACTTCAACCCTCATGTTGAGATGTTAATTGACACTCATGGAAAAAGAAATAAAAGGTGTTTTCCGTATGTTGGACTGTTTATTTCATTATAATTGCGACTATACAATTACTGCATGTGTACTTATTTTAGCATGTAAAACATTCAGTAGAGTCAGACCTGATGCACTATTTGACGTCATCACGATTTAGCGATTCCTCTATGTATGATAATGGATAAATAATTTTAGTGCAACATAAATAGCCATCTTGCTTTACCCCCAAAGCCGCTTAAATACATGTAGGTACACGCACAGTATAATGCGACACTCCTTGTATTTACTTTGCACATACATGTACATTATAATAAAAATTTAATTAAATTTTGTTCATGAAATAACAACTCGGTTATGGTCTGTATAAAATCAACAGTGTGATGAATAAATAACATTGTCTTTAGATACCTAGTGCAATCTGGATGAAATTTTCCTAGCTTTGAAAAACAAAATTGATCAATGTTCTTGGGGATCTGAATTAGTGGGTAAGGGTGATTGATGATTCCACAGTACATTAAGAACTATCCTCCGACTCTCGTCAATGCAACTTACTAGTATCTCCATCCTGAAGTGATATTTTGTGGACTGCCGATGAATTTATTCTCACAGATGATAGGGCAGAAAATGGAGAGAAGGGGTCTGAAATACAAGATTTCTGACAGTTCATGCACTGAATGTTACAATAATGACTATCAAATCAATTCATGTTAGCATTAAGAACAAATTCAATAACTTATCATCACAAGTTTTCAAACGGAAGAATGCCATTGGTTAAAAAATCAAATGCGATACATCTTTTTCCTATCTAAATTTTTCACCTCTAGTTAAGCCAGTGGATTAGGGATTTTAACCGACAATCTGTAAATGTGTATGCGAGTCTCACAGGGGTTTAATTTTTCACTTAAAAATTTTGCACTAAAATTGCATTATTTGTTAAATGAAACAAAATTTCCAACACCATAACTTTATTACACACATCTTATTTTCTCTTCACAACAATTTTGATCAGTGCATTGTGCCTCCTTAATGTGTACAAAGTCTTTTTTTTATCAGTACCTAAGGTGCTACAAGCATGTTGATGGGTTTTTTCCTGTTCAATCAGCATCAAAGAAATAGCTGCCTGACAGATGGTTTTGTCAGATAAGCCGCGGTCCGGAAACAGCTGATCGTAGTGCTGTGGTATAAAGTCTGTGTGGACATTGCCAGCCTCAAATTCAGGGTGACCAGCCAAGTCCATCAGAAACTGGATGTTAGTACTTAGTCCAAGCACCTGTTGATGACAGAACAGTCACAGTGCTTTATAATGCATGTACAGATGTTTCAATATACAGACATTCATGAACAGTTTATTGTACTTGTACAACAGAACAGTCACAGTGCTTTATAATACATGTACAGATGTTTCAATATACAGACATTCATGAACAGTTTATTGTACTTGTACAACAGAACAGTCACAGTGCTTTATAATACATGTACAGATGTTTCAATATACAGACATTCATGAACAGTTTATTGTACTTGTACAACAGAACAGTCACAGTGCTTTATAATACATGTACAGATGTTTCAATATACATTCATGTACAGTTTATTGTACTTGTACAACAGAACAGTCACAGTGCTTTATAATACATGTACAGATGTTTCAATATACAGACATTCATGAACAGTTTATTGTACTTGTACAACAGAACAGTCACAGTGCTTTATAATACATGTACAGATGTTTCAATATACAGACATTCATGAACAGTTTATTGTACTTGTACAACTTTGATCACTCTCATTTACTACTTTACATTAAAAATACATTGTCACCATGAACAGAAAACTAAGCTAGCGATCTTCAACTTGTA
This sequence comes from Ostrea edulis, assembly GCF_947568905.1. Lineage (NCBI taxonomy): Eukaryota > Metazoa > Mollusca > Bivalvia > Ostreida > Ostreidae > Ostrea > Ostrea edulis. The sequence continues at coordinate 100,067,063 of NC_079164.1, read as the reverse complement.
CATCTCTACACAATACTCACTAGATATTAAGAGAGTGTTAAATGGATTCACACCTGAGTGAATATTCACTTGATACAAGAGAGAGAGAGTTAAATGGATTTGCCTGAGTGAATGCTCGCTTGATATAAAGAGAGTGTTAAATGGATTCACACCTGAGTGAATACTCACTTGATATTAAGAGTGTTAAATGGTTACACCTGAGTGAATACTCACTTGATATTAAGAGTGTTAAATGGTCACACCTGAGTGAATACTCACTTGATACTGAGAGAGTGCTGATCGGATTCGTCTGAGTGCAGAGGGACGGTCATCTGACCAGACAACTAGTTTGGCAATCATTGGGTCATAATGAACAGACACTTCATCTCCTGTAAAACAGAAAAGCAATGCTTTATCATTTTTGTCCAAGAAAATTAACTAGATAGATATCCAAAGGACATAGATTTCCCACTGTGGTTCTTCAGACAGGCTGAACATAAAATCCATAAATATTACATCAAGGTCACACAGAAGGTCACAGTCATCACAAAGTTTGTGTATTAAGGAGGTACTCTACATTGTCATAATGGCTGACTTCCTTTTAAAATATGGATGAAAATATAAATATCAGCAATATTTGTCTATTCATTTGAAATGTCATTGCCTAGTTGAGTAGCTCAGTAGGTTAGCACGTCAACTACTGAACTGTAGATCGCAGGTTTGAGTCCAGCAGGTGTTTTCATTTTTTTCCAGATTGCTTTCTACTAAAACTGCAATTTTTGACTAAATAAAGTAAATCTGAAAGTTTTTAATTCCAAAATATTGTTGTACATATCCTCCACTTCTCACCCATTATATCAAACTCTGGTGTAGCTACCTCCTTAGGTCTGAGATTGATACCCTCAATAGTCAGGAATGTGAGGTCAAGGACATATTCAAGGACATACGGAAGGTCAAACTGTAAATGTTGGATCAAGGACATACTGAAAGTCAAACTGTAACTGTTAGATCAAGGACATACAAAAGGCCAAACTGTAAATATGAGGTCAAGGACATGGAAGGTTAAACTCTAAATGTGAGGTCAAGGACATACACATGGTTAAGGTGAACAAATTTGGGCCTAGTCATGTTCTCACTAAGAAACATATGTGTTTGATGTTTGCAGAAGACATCTTTAATGGAATTACAGCAGTATAATTGTTTTAGCTACTGCAGATTTTTGATAAACATTGATAGGTATGCAATGCTCTGTGATAGAATAGTGAAAAATGAGCAAACTGCAAAATTAGGAATTATATTGTAAATCAAAGTAAAGAAGGGGGGTACAGTTTCACTCTCTATCGATCAAGATGTCCGCATTCAAAACCAGTAGGTTAGTTAGGAATAATATTATCATGTTCATACTTATAAGTTGTATTTCAGAAATGCGCTAAATCAAAATCCAGAAATGGGAAGTCGAGGTCATAAAGAAAGTCAGGGTAGAAAGTCAAGGTCATAAAGAAGGTCAGGGTAGAAATAAGAGGAGCATATCCATCATGCTCTTACCAAGATGTGTCTGTGTATGAAGTGTGATGAAGACGTCCTCTGTAGCTGCTTAGAACTGAGCTAAATGAGTAGACAAAAGAGTGGAAGACAGGCATGACCAACACCATTCACATTAGAATGACATCACTCACTACATGTATTTGGTTTCGGTCTCTATATTGCTACGATAGCCCCTGTTGATAGGTACGCAATAGTCAGCTTGTTTCCATGTCTGCTCTTCCAGCATTTCTGTCATGTGGGCTGATGCTGGACAAGTTTCAGACTTACAGCTTGTTACACCAGTGTGAAACTCACATGAAAGTACCTCCAGGATGAACGTGAAGAGAAGTGAACTGACGACTGAACCTTGGTGCACTCCACCTCCCTCTACATTCCTCAGTGTATTGTATTGACTGTTCACCCTTAATTACACGACTCCCATGGTAGCTGCAATAATGTAACCCCCTCAGATTTTTTTATTCTGATGTTTCACACCAAAAAAAAAAGTCGGAGAGGGCTACATTATTTCAGCTTGACCCCTGGAATTGCAGCACACATCCTGTATGACCCCTACTGCCAACTCTTTGACTCCCAGACTTTTCATGGTCTACTAAAGAACTTTAATATGCGGACTAAGTCAAATGCCTAGGTCAAAAAGACAAAGTAGAGAGGTTTTCCTGTGACAATGAATTTCAGCTGACAAACAATAAGGATAGTATCTATGATGCGATGCATGAAGCCAAGCAGTATCTCACTGATGTTGACATGACTAACACTATATGTCCCAGCTATTTATATGACAGGGCACAAAAATATTTAAAATTGTTGTATGAAAGTTTGATATAAACTTACAAACACCATTGACTTAAACACTATGACCCAGCTACCTACATACTGTATACAGGGGTTCAACCTGTGTTAGTTTTGCCTTTCTATACTTGCAGATGGTTTCTCCCCATTTTAAATTTGCCACGAAACAGTTGCATTAGAAGAGAGACAGGAGAAAACAAGCATTCTGAGAGTACTGCATAGCAATACATAGTCCCCTACCGGAGGCAAAAATTATTGGACAGCAACAATATTCGAAGTTCATTATGAGACCAATTTTAAATTAAATTTGCCGCGAAACAGTTGCATTAGAAGAGAGACAGGAGAAAAAAACCCAGTTTCACCCAGTCTTAAATTCACCTACTGACAATGAGGATAATCGGGGCAAAAATAAAACGGGGATGATTATTTCCCTGCAGACAGTTACAGAGCACAAAGATGTTAAAAGTTGTTGTATAAACGTTTGATATAAACCCACAAATACCACTGATTTGAATGATTTTACGTGAACACTAACCTTCCCGGACTGCCGTTTCTATACGAGTATTCTCATCAGGTTTGGGAGTTCTGAGGTAGTCTAGGGGACCGGCTCCAGGCATGAAAGCATTGTTTGGATCTTCAGCATAAATCCGAGCTTCAAATGCATGTCCTCTCAGTTTGATTTCATCTTGTGTAACCGGTAGAAATTCTCCCCCAGCTACCTGTAAATGGTTTACCTTACAGTCATCCAGGAACACATATTAGCTGGTGGCCACAAACTCATTAACACTTTGTCAGCGAGTTAAATCATATAAGAAGCTACAGGATAATTTCACAATAAATTTAAACTTGCAGATTTTTTTTTTAACTTTTCTTGATCTGTATATGGAACATGTATGTGCTTGTCCACTGTGAACCAAATCAACTATACCACACAAACATCAATTCTACTTGTTACAGTAAAATATGGATATAGTGAACATCCAGTGCTAACAAAAACCAGTTCTTTATAACCTAACTACTGGTACATCCAATAACATTTTCAATATTTTCCTCTCGTAGCTAAATAAACATCACTTCACAATAAACATGAATTCGTTATAAGCATGTTTGTTATAAGTGTGTTTTACTGTAATAGTTGGTACAGTGTATTCCTGTGCAGCCTTTCTGTGACATTACACTGCACTGTTGGTTTGCCGTTCTCACCTTGATCTGCCACTCCACTAGATCCGTGCCTGTTACCATCTCCGTTACTGGGTGCTCCACCTGTAACCTGGTGTTCATCTCCATAAAGTAGAATTTCTTGTCCTTGTCCATGATGAACTCGACAGTTCCTTCAAAGATCAGTAAAAGATATTACCTGTATTCATAATACCATGAACTCGACAGTTCCTTCAAAGATCAGTAACAAATATTACCCGTATTCATATCACAAATTTAAAAGTTCCTTCAAGGATCAGTAAAAAATATTACCCATATTCATAATACCATGAACTCGACAATTCATTCAAAGATCAGTAGAAGATATTACCTGTGTTCATATCACAAATTTAACAGTTCTTTTAAAGATCAGTATCCTGTGGGGATATGGGTTAGAATAGGTCCTCAGTACCCCTTGCTTGTCATAAGAGGCAACTAATTGGGGCAGTCCTTTGGATGAGACGGCAAAATTGAGGCCCTGTGTCACAGCACGTGTGGCATGATAAAGATCCCCCCTGCTCAATGGCCATAAGCGCCAAGCATGGGCCTAAATTTTGCAGCCCTTCACCAGCAATGGTGACGTCTCCATTTGAGTGCAAGATTCTTGAGTGGGACATTAAACAATATACAATCAATCAAAGATCAGTAAAAGATATTACCTGTATTCATAATATGAATTCAACAGTTCCTTGAAAGATCAATGCAAGACACACTACCTGTACTGTTAAACGTGTATTTATCATGAAATACTAAAGTATAAAACCTAACAATTTTTGGTTAAAACTAACATGGAGTTTATTTTGAGTCTATCCCTGATCACACTTTCCCCTTAGCCCAGAATTCGGTCCTTGCTTGGTAGACTAACAGATCTTACCCGCCCCCACATAATCCACAGCTCGAGCGGTACGCACAGCGGCCTCTCCTATAGCTCGCCGTACTTACCAGACCCCACATAATCCACAGCTCGAGCGGCATGCACTGCGGCCTCTCCTATAGCTCGCCGTACTTACCAGCCCCAACATAATCCACAGCTCGAGCGGCACGCACCGCAGCCTCTCCTATAGCTCGCCGTACTTCTTCAGTGAGATCAGGCTGTTTAAAATAAAAAAAAACATGGACAAACATCTGGATTTTATAGAAACATGTACAAGCATATTAAAATGAGAAGTGAATGCATTGAATGTGTGGCATACCGCAGGAGCCTCCTCAATAATTTTCTGATGTCTCCTCTGAACACTACAGTCTCTCTCAAACAGGTAAACGTAATTTCCATGCTTATCTCCAAACACCTGCACCTCCACATGTCTGTAAGTTATCAAAGTCAGGTCATAAAATTCCACTACGGGGGAAATTATTTAAATATTCATGGAAAGGGGGAGGCAAATTTCCTGGATTGCTGAGATTTTACAGATTCATTGGGATATAATTTCGTGGATATGGTTTCTAAACAATAAAACATGATAGGAATTTTGTATTTTGTTGGGATTTGAAATTCATGGAGTAAAGGTACCCATGAAAAGTGAGCCCCTATGAAATTAATGATTCTGTGTTTTCTTGACAGTAAAGTCAGATCACAAAATTTCACTACATGTATATGAATTAGCAAACAAGGTGAAAAGACATCATTAAATTCTATTTTGAGCGTAGCACCTTGGTGTCTGCACAAATTTCTCCAGCAGCATCACATCATCACCAAAAGATTTCCGGCCCTCAGTTCTGGCCGACTCCAACTGACTTTCAAACTCCTCGGCATTCATAGCGATCCTCATTCCCTGTAACATAGCAACTCACAATAAGATCTCTCACATGAATTCAGCCATCATCAGATTTCCTTACAGTCCATTTCTTGGCAGGTTGAATATTCTAATGAGTGTACATCTGTTGGCTTAAGATTTACCTTTCCTCCACCTCCCCTAACTGCTTTGATCATCACAGGGTAACCAATCATCGCTGCTTCTCTTTTCAATGTTTCATTTGATTGGTCCTCACCATGGTAACCTTCTATAACAGGAACTCCTGCTCCAGCCATGATGGACTTTGATGTACTGAAATGTAAATGATTATTACTTCAGTAGAAGAGAAAGACATGTTTCAGAGTAACAAAATATTTCAGATGCATTCTACTGAAATAATTTAACAGGTTTTTTCTGCGTTCATGGCATTTGTCCATTGTTTATGAAATTTTGTGGATAGGAAAAATCCGTAGAAAAAATCACAAAATAGAATCTGATTAAAATCAACTCCTCGATCCACTCCTTGTTTTTTTTTAAATCGCTACATGAGGCCTTGTATCGCGACAATTAAAAAAAGAGAAGCGGATTAAGAAGCTGATTTTAATCAGATTGCACAAAATACAAATATATATAGATCTGTACAAAATGGTATATGTAGGTTTAATGCAACCGCAAAAATTGGAAATACAAAACACAATTTGCTACTGTTTAGGGATCAAATCACAAAAATGTCCATTCACAGGAAACAACCACTATATGACATGATGAAAAACTGTACTTAGTAAATCATATTCCGTACATACAAGATGATGACATAAGGAGCACTTGAGCAATGTTTGAAATTACCTTTTAATGCCCATATCTCTGATGGCTGAAGCAGGGGGTCCAATAAAAATGACTCCCTCTTTACCGCACAGCTCTGCAAATTCTGTGTTCTCCGACAGAAATCCATATCCAGGGTGAATTGCCTGTAATCAAAAGATGCATGTAGAAATTCACTATATCTGAGAGACGTGTCATTATGAAAGACAAAAAAGTGTTTGATGATATCTTAATTCTAATCTTAAGATGTACTGTGACAATGTATCTTAACTTGTGATATACAATGTATCTTAACTTGTGATTTACAATGTATCTTAACTTGTGATGTACAATGTATCTTAACTTGTGATGTACAATGTATCTTAACTTGTGATGTACAATGTATTAATAACAAGTCTTGTCTTGTTACTTATTATAATTAATTTCAAAGCTTAAAAAAATTGTTCTTTTTTTTTTGGGAGGGGGGGGGGGGCAGGTAATCTAAACTCAAGTCTCCTGAATTTCTAGACAGGTGCTCTACCAAGTTAATAAAAAAAATGCATCTTTATAAGGCCAAGTAAAATTAATTAGTAGATTATCATTCAAACTTCACAAAAAAATGGGGCGGGTGGGAGGATTTTATTTTTTATTTTTCGCCATGGTATTCTTGACCTCGAAAATGCCTTCTCTCATTGAGAAAAGGCTTTATAAATCATAATTACATGTGTATTTGGGTTTCTAAAAGGCAAAGTGAAACAAAGTATGTTTACGATACTGGACCGGACATAAAAATATCCGGAAATCGTAATTTTGAAAAATAAAAAAAAATCGGGGCGGGGCGATTTTCGAGGGGCGGGCGGGAATGATAATCTACTAATTAATTTTACTTGGCCTAATATTGGGCAAATCAATAGTCAGAAAATAATTGATTCACTGAAAATCATAAAAACAGACAAAATGAGTTTTCTGTTTTCAAAAGTAAAAGATTCAAAAAGAATGTACATCTGTCAATCAAATTTTAACCAATGAATTTGACAAAATAGAATGCAAAAATAAAAAATACAATGGCCACTGATGGCCTTTATGTGTGGTATACCTGAGCCCCTGACTGTTTAGCCACTTGGATGATCTGCTCCTGTTTGAGGTAGCTCTGAGCTGCTGCTGGGGGACCAATGTGGAAGGCCTCATCTGCCTGACAAGTAACAGAAACTCAACTTAACAACCAATATAACGCAAACAAAAAATTCAGTACAAAATCATAAATATATGGATGAGACAAAGGGAAAAAGTTTTGATTTTCGATCATTTATATCTACATTTTGTTGCTTACCATTGCCACATGAAGAGACTCTCGATCGGCATCACTGTACACGGCGACTGTTTGGATACCGAGACGACGAGCAGTCCGAATAACACGACAGGCAATTTCCCCGCGATTGGCGATCAGGATCTTGTTAATGGGGGTTACATCTTAAATGAACAAGTCATTTTATTTAAACACTATAGATATACATCTTGGTTCGAACCATGATCTAATATTGTATTAAAATATAAACTACATTCAATTCACGGTATTAACACCTCTCAAAATTGTACTTAATACATATTATATCAGTAACAAGTTACCTTTGCTGCTTAGTTTTCTTAGTTGATGTACAGTCGATGAAAATCTAAATAAAAAATAATAAAATAAAAATTTGGACTGGTGACATTCAATACAATCAGACAATGTAGTTAATTTTTCATTTCTCTCCAGAAACTAATAACACCAGATGTCATTAACGTGACAACATGCATTTTTATCGTGTTGTTTATGTGTATGGGTTTGCGATGATATCATACCTTGTGCAAAGTTTTAACTTAGGAAACATCCTCGTTACACGCAAGTGTACTTTGGTGTTTTCAGTTTACCCTTGTAGTGCTGTAAGTGGCCTTTTTAAAGAAAAAAGAGAGGAAAGGAAGAATAATATGCAACTGAAAGTATTCTTCAATGTTCAGTTTAACTAAATTTGCAACTTTAAATATATATTACTGGATCTGGTAGAACAAGAAAGTTGTGAATTCGTGTTATTTTGAATTATTATTTTTAATGCAGTAGGGGACAATGCGCCTGATCAACGCTGATTGTCTTTGAAGCGTTTGTAAACATGTAAACAAAATGTCAAATGACAAATGTTCTAAAATCAATACCGTATCCTGTACTGATATTCACCACATTCAGAGATTATTCCTAGAGATATATCACCAGAGCAATGTTGGTCTGAATTTTGATCGTGTCCGTAGTGACTTCTTTGTACAGAAACATTAATTCTCATTATTCTGTGACCAATGTACTGTGTCGTTCGAATTATCTCAGTTCATAAAAATGAATGTTTCTGCGATTTTTTCTGTAACGAATTTATTATTTTTATCATCAGATGAAGTTTTTCAAAAATATATTCCCACATACAACTTCAGAACACCAAATATTTTATTTTTGATATTTACTTTTTGTGTAAGTCTTGTTTATCTGTGGCAGAAACAACAAAGCAACTATCCACCGGGTCCAATATCTTTACCGTTCATTGGAAATTTAGATTTCTTTAAATCCAAATCTCATATTCGAGTGGCAAATTTAAGAGATTTTTATGGCGATATATTCAGTATTAAAACAGGAAAATGGTCTGTGGTGGTGGTATGTTCACAGGAGGGAATTGTGGAAGGATTGACCGACCCTGATAATAACTTTGATGGAAGACCAGATTTTATGGCCTTCCATCATATGTTCATGGGAAATAGACAGATTGGTATGTGCATGTGACAAATGTTATCAAGATTCAAATAATTAATCAATAACAATTTTATGAATTCATTAAGTAATTGAAAGATTCATGGATATAATTTTCTGTCTTCTTTTTTTAGTTTGCTTTAGATCTTAAAAGACCAATAACTGAAAATATGAAAGGACAGCATAAGCAAAATTATCATTATTATCATTTTAGGTATCTCTACAGCAGACTTAGATCTGAAAACCCAAATCAAGAGGGACTTTGTTGTGGACAGTCTCAACAGCCATTTGAATCCAGATAAAGGCCATCTGTCATACTCCATGGAGAAGTTAGTAGTAAAGGAAACCCTCAGTTTGATGTGTTACTTTCTGAATGAGGAGGGTGCCTTCGATCCAGCGGAGTGTTTTAAATTTGCACATCTCCACATCATGATGACATTACTCTTTGAGGATGGTTACAATGCAGACGATCCCATCACACACGAAATCTATGACTGCTTTGAGGAGAGAAAACAAACCATGGAAACTCAGCTGTACAATTACTTCCCAGTTTTGAAACCCTTTTATAAGGAACAGATTAGACAAGCAGAAGAGAGAGCTGCCCAGCTAACTAAATTTCAAAGAATTCTTTTGAATCAGCACAAGGACTCGTACAATCCTAATGATTTGCGGGACGTAGTTGACCAGCTTCTGATTTTCATCGAGGCAGGAGATGACCGGGAGTTGCTGGACTCGGATGACATGGACAGTTTCCTTTTGGAGCTGGCTGGATGTGGTTTTTCTTCTGTTCCAGCTCTTCTGACATGGTTGATTGGATACATGGCAGCATTTCCTGATGTTCAAATTCAAATGCAGACAGAGATGGACCGAGCTGTTGGTAGAGAGAGATTCCCAACATTAGCTGATCAGCGTTTGCTGCCCTACACACTAGCTGTTATACTAGAAGTGCAGAGGATTGTTACCCTGTTTCCATTTCTTCATCCACACAGAGCAGTGAAAAACTGTTTATTTCAAGGTACCAAATATTTCTGACATCTTATATCTTATTAATAAGGACTGTAACTCAGACACATAATCTTTTTTTTAAGGAGTACCAGTCTAAATGCCATTGTTTATCAAGTTCATATGCAAATCTAGCTATTGCTGTATTCAATTAATTGCACATATTTAAGGAAGTTAACTCCAGAGCTTTTGAGCACATCTGTGTGCCAGGATGCAACAACTAAGTATATTTACTGGTTCAATACTGATCCCATTGGTGCAAACATATTACACATCTATTACTTATTATTAGTTGAAAGATTTTGTGTCAATTCAAATTTTCAAAGGGTTTGGTAGGGACTATATTTTGTGGCAGAAGGATTGATTAATCAAAAAGTTCTAAATCTGCATGATATTACAGTTTCTTTTTCATCCAATGTATCTTTTATTCTTATACTACTTTATGTGTATTTAAGTTTTATAATTTATGATCCCCAAAGAGAATACCGATTCTTTAAAAAGTTTAAATTAATTTACTGAAACTTTTATATAAAAATTCAATATTTTCACCAATAATTTAAAAATTTGATCTCTAACCCTCCTTTTTTAAAGTTCCATTTTAAATACGGTATATCAGACAAGAGCTTGAAAATTATGTGAAATTTTAGAAATTGACATTACTCCTAATATGTCCTTTTAAACTCTCGAATTTGATATCATGAAGATTTGGTATGTCAAATGCAAAATGTCATTAATTATTTCTATCACAATGTATTAAACTTTTTTAAATCTGTATTGTTAGAACACATGATTATGTATCTATTTTATGTAACCAATTGATCTGTGCTTAATTATGTTGTGTTGATACTAAAAGACAAAGCAAGTTAAATTGAATAAATCTTGAGTCAATTTTAAGTGCAAAAAGGTCATGTTTAGAACACTGTAGCTTAATAACAAACATAGCGACCCCATTTTTTCATTTAATTTCCTAATACTCCTTCATGTAGAATTCAAAAATAAACTTCCAAAAAAATTGACATTACTCAAAATCTCAGGTGTGAACTTCTTTAATTTAGATTTTAATGGCTACGTTCCTCTAATTTAAGTTTAAGGGTTTTTTTTTTATTGAAGGGTACAATATTCCTAAGAACACTATTATATTGTTCAGCGTATGGAGCCTTCATCATGATAAAAAACTTTGGAAGAATCCATCCAAATTTGATCCACTCAGGTATGACAATAGCTCACTGGTAGAATTTTATAGTAGTGATTTAATGTTAAGGAGGAATACTATGTCATCATAAAGGCTGATTTTCTTTTGAAGCTTGGAATGAATATATAAATATCAGCAATATGTATATATTCCTTTTAATGTAATTGCGTAGCACGGTAACACAGTAGGAACTTGGCACAATCTAATTAAAAGCAGACTTCTTAGATCAGCGACGTATACTCTGCTATTGTAGCGATCGTGAGCGTATCCTAAGATCTGATTTTAATTAGATTGAACTTGGAATATAAATATCAGCAATGTAATTGCATAGCAGGGTAACTTGGTGGGTTAATGTGTTGACTGCAGATCTGTAGTTCATGTATTCGAGTCTAGCAGGGGATTTAATGGTATTAATGCCCCGGAATCAAAGAATCGGGGGCATATAGTTTTTTTGGCCTGTCCATCCGTCCGTCTGTGGAAAAAACTTTAACCTTGGTTATATCTTTTACACCATTATAGGTAGATCTACCTATCATATTTGGTATGTGTATTTCTTGTGACAAGACCTTTCCATTGACACCAAAATCATTGACCTGGTGACATTGACATTGACCTTTGACTTACTTTTAGAAAATTTGAATATAAGCCATATTTTTTAAATCGTAAGAGGTACTGTTTTTATATTAAGCATGTGCATTTCTTGTGAGAAGACCATTCCATTGGTACCAGATTTGTTGACCTTGTGACCTTGAAATTGACCTCTGATCTACTTTGAAAATTATTCCCTATAATGAGTTCCACTTTGTTATAATCTGGGGGCATCAGTGTTTCACAGACACATCTTGTTCCAGATTACTTTCTACTAAGACTACACTTTTTCCCCCACTAAATGAGGTAAATTTGAAATTTCCAAATTCAAAATATTATTGTCCATATCCTCCATTTTCCATCCATATCAGATTTCTCGGGTGTGTTATTCCTACTTAATATAATGTTTAATGTTTAGACCAAGAGACCCAATTGTTTTGTTAAAGGAATGTCTAATCATCACATCATTTTCCATTTAAAATACTCAGAATTATAGATAGTCTGTCTTTCAGGGGAATTACGCTCAGTGGTTAGAGCATTTGCTTCGTAACCAGGAGGTCCTGAGTTTGAGTTCTGTTTGTACCATGGCCACGTCAAACCTAAGACGTTAAAATAGGTAGTGATTGCTCCTTCACCAAGCGCTCAGCATTTAGAAGTGAGAATCACAGGTCTTTTTGATATGACCTTAAAAATGGAGGTCCCGTGTCGCAGCAGGCATTGGCACGATAAAGAACCCCCACTGCTACAGCCCTGAGCACTAAGCATAGGTCTAAAGTGGTACTTCACCTACAGCTAGTGACGTCTCAATATGAGTGAAAAATTCTCAACGGAACGTAAAAACAATAAATCAATCAATCAATCGTGGGAATTACTGTTGAAATCTGGAATGAATGCTATGGTATTTTGATTAGATCAGTGATACATGTTGTGGTATTTTGATTAGATCAGTGACACATGTTGTGGTATTTTGATTAGATCAGTGATACATGTTGTGGTATTTTGATTAGATCAGTGATACATGTTGTGGTATTTTGATTAGATCAGTGATACGTGTTGTGGTATTTTGACAGGTTTCTGGATTCCAATGGCCAACTTTGTATTCCCGAGTATTTCATTCCATTTGGACTGGGGGACAGGCGATGTCCTGGAGAAAGCCTGGTCAATATGGAGGTGTTCCTGTTTTTTACTCACATTATGCATCAGCTCTACGTCAAACCTGAGGGGACCAGTCTTAATCTGGTGTCTGACTACAAACTGATTGTTCAGCCAAAACCATTTAAAGTGAAAATTATCAGCAGGGAAGACTGAAAGACGACGATTGGAAAACACATGTCCCATTGCGACTATTGGAAAAAGTAAAATTATGGTTCTGCCAATTATCGACGACCTATATTAAACCATGGGGGTATTTTTTGTACCAATGTATTACATTACACCAACGAACTTGTATTTACCCAGTTTTTTGTCTGTTAGTAAAATGTCTTAGAAAATTGTCAGGTTTCAGTGAAATGATTGGAGAAGGATGGACTTGGTCCAATTGAATCTGAATTGGTAAGATTCTATGGAGAATCAGGGTACAAATTCTGCTCCAGAATTTTTTTTTTAATTTGTTAATGGGTCTAGCAGAGCTATTCATTTTCTGAGTGCCTAATTGTTTGAAATGTGTTAGGTGTATTTTATCATAATGCCCAGTTAATGTCAAGTTTGTGTGTGTTTAGGTTCACCTTGTGTGTCAGTGCTAATATGTTAGTCGCACTGTTGTGCTATACTTATGACCAGAGTGTGATGTGTCCTTGTCCAATTCTCTTAAACAGTCAAAGTCACTAAAAGGAAAATTTACAAAAAAAATGCCATGTCTGTCAAACTTCAATTTTACAAAAGAACTTTAATTGAATGCTCATACAGTGCACAAAGGTTGCATATGACCTGAGGATGTGTCATGACCTTAGGACAAAGTCATGTGGACAATGTCAAGGTCAGTAGGAAAAACACTTTTAAAATCTTTGTTTGGACTGAAGCTTTGTTATTTCATAAAACAGAGAAATTGCAAACATATTTGACACAATCTGGTATACTGGGATATTTTATAAAACAGAGAAATTACAAACATATTCAACAAGATTTGGAATACTGTTGCTTAGTTTCTTGATTTGACCATGCAAGTTCATTTGGACAAGACGACACTCACATAGAAAAACATACAATTCTTGTGTGGCTATTTTCTTTGAAACAGACATCTATTAGACAGTTATATAGTTGACTCATAGAGTGCTGTATTATGATCCTTGTCCAAAGGCATTTGAAAAAATGTTTATTCATTAATTTGATAGTGATTTTAGAAGTCTATGAATAGGGCATTTAAATATGCAGTACATATACTTCAATCTAATTAAAATCAGACTTCTTAGATCCGCGCCGTATACTCTACTATTGTAGTGATTGTGAGCGTATCCTAGGATCTGATTTTAATTAGATTGACATATACTTCAAATATGTCCCAATTTTGTAGCAAAAGATTGTGCATCTATTTGTTAGTTGATCATAATTATCTTTGCTTTATTAGTATGTAATTTTGAACATGAAACAGTTATGTGTATAGAAAATAGAAGTGCAACATGAGCTGTGTTTGTTGTGTTGTTGGGGCTTATCCCAGATTCATTCTGGAGAACTTGAAATCATACAGGTAGATCAGCCTAGGATGATCCTATTGCTGTGTAATGGGTATCATATCAGTATCTGATTAATATACAAGTGGATGTATACAAATTAGTGTGTATCAATTTTCAATTTGTAATTACGTATACAGTGCTCAATTTAAATCACAATTAAAGCCTTATACCTGTATACCCATAAAATTGTAGCTCCAAAGTTTTTTATTTATTGATGATTTATGTATTTAGAAATGCAAAGAACTTTTATGAATTTATATGCCATTTTTATTTCACGTTGCATTTAAATCCAGGGTGACCATTTGAACTGTATTGATAAAAAAAAAATCTAGTCATTTATTTTTCCTTTTGTTACCTGTTTTATTTTTAGTTTTTGAACTCTTGTTTTAATTATTGACTTTATATTGTTAGCAATAAATCTTACATGTAATGACGTATTATTTCTTATGGAGCTGTCTGCAACACTGGAGCACATGGCGCTGAAATTCTCTGGAGTCTAGCATTCTGTTGTTTTTGTGATGGCTGTATGTACTCAATACACGACCCTGTTCTTGGTAATGCTTCCGGACTGTAAGATAATCTGTCCTGCCAACATGGTTGGGGGTGGGGGGTGGAGGTAGTTACTTACACTGCTTTAATAAATATGTATCTGGTGAGTTTCAGTGGGAAACAATTTCTGTGCATATTTTACCAAGTAAATTCACATGACCAAAAAATAACAAATTGATAACAATTACAAAGATATAATGATAAATAATAAATAAAATTTATAAGTGCCATATATAAAGCAAATTACTCTAAGGACATCTATAAGGATTTTACTATAAAGATATCTAGTGGCAGATTTAGAAAGAGAGATGGTGTTATGGGGCTTGCAAATCTCCTTCAGCTGAATATTTATGGCAAAAATGGTCATTTGTTCTATTTTGAAGTCTTAGTCCCTGGGAACTCGGACAGAAAAGGTATAAACTTGGGTTGCACCCTCCCCCCTTCCCCCTTGAAAATGTTCTGTATATCAGCCACTAGTATTTGGGGGGAGGGGGTGTGGAGATTTTTTTTTTACTATGTTATACATATATATGGTAAAGTATGGAATTAATATACATAATAAGAGCATTATTACACAACTAAATCTATAACACACACCCCCCGTACTTGGATGAAGTCAGCATCTGTATCATGGGGCTGTGTAGCATGCGTATAAAGTGTTGCTCACCCCAAAACATACAAATAGTGGTAAAAAAAATAATTCATTATATGGATAGACAATGTGCCTTCCATACTTGTTGTCTAATGAAATTATGTCATTCATACGGCTGAATTATGTCGTAATAACGACTTATTATCTCGTTATTACAACTTAGTATCTCGTTCGTACGACTTATTATCTCGTTATTACGACTTATTATGTCGTTCGTACAACTTAATATTGTAATGATTCCGGATATTTGAGGTACGACCATGCGGAGTTCTCAATTAGTCACTTTCCATCACGTGATCTAATTTGTGTATAAATACCGAGACTCCGCAGTCGTCTGGGTCATTTGTTGCTAGCGTTTAGCAGAGGAAAGAAGAAGAAAACAGTGTAAGTTTGTAAATTAAATAAAGTATAATTCCTCGCCTGTTCTTACAGTTAGAGAGTGAATTTGGAAGGCCATCAGAAGTCTGGCCTGCCACGAAGAGGTTGACCTCCAGTAAAGAGGCTAGCCATAGTTTGTTTTCTTCGGTGTCGTCCGCATTGGCTGAACAGACCGTCGTCCAGGCCGCTATACTTATTGTCCGTCCTGAATAAGGCATCCTACAGTGAGTGTAGTGGTTGAAGGGCTACCACATATACTGTCCGTCCTGAATAAGGCGTCCTACAGTATATGGGGTAATCCGAGGGCGACTGGGCTCTAGGTCTACATTTTGTTAGTTAGCACTACCAGTTTATCGTTGCTTGCCTCTGATTGATATAGTGATTCTGTTTGATGATAATTAACCTAGATAAGGTTAGGACATATTTGTATATTTTGGCAGTCCACTAAAATCATACCAATTAGTTTAAATTAGTTATTGTTGAATACCCCAAACCCTGGAATTGACCAGGTACGATCCCAGAAGTTAATGTAAATACGTTACAGAACTTGGTGGCAGCGTCGGGATTTGGGGTGAAATTCTATCATTAAAGTTTACATTTGTTCTTGGTTTATTTTAGTCGAGTTTGTTTAATTTTGTGAATTACTGATATGTCTGAGAGCGATGTGAATGCTGAGATGACTGCCTTAGAACAGGAGCTAAGTAGGCTTCAGGCTAGTATAAATAAAAGTCGGACAAGGCCAGCCGCCAGAGATTCGGGATTACCTGAAAGTAGGCGGACTACCATAGATGACCAAGGTTACAAACGGGAGGGCGCAAGACCTAAAACTGTTAGGACGACCATCCTACCTAATACATATACTAGGCCTAACAATCTTACTGATTTAAGTAGGGCAGATGATGGCGAGCCAGATAGATTTTCTATTACGAGCACACCATACCATGCAAATACATCCAGACATGATTTTCCAGTGATGAATGAGACTAACATTACAACTCGCCGCCCTGAGAATACTGCACAGAAGGACAAACCCAAGATCACCATAGTGAAACCAGATAAATTTGACGGAAGTTCGTCATGGGCCGATTTTAAATCTCACTTTGATATATGTGCAGAATTGAATAAATGGGCTCTGTCAGAGAAGGGGATGTATTTGGCCGTTGCATTGCGAGGTCAAGCACAGAGTGTTCTTGGAAATCTGCCAGCAGTAGACAGATGTAACTACAGAATTCTAAGTAAGGCTCTAGAGGAGAGATTTTTGCCCTCAAACCAAACAGAATTATACAGAGCTCAGTTAAGGGAAAGGAGGCAAAAGTCATTACCAGAGCTTGGGCAGGATATGCGTCAACTTGCAAACTTGGCCTACCCAACTTCCCCTGTTGAAGTGAGAGAAACTCTAGCGAAAGAACAGTGCATTGATGCTCTGAGGGAAAGTGACATGCGATTGCGCATTAAACAAGCCCGGCCAGTTGACTTGAATGATGCAATTAGACATGCCGTTGAATTAGATGCATTCAATGCAGCTGAACGACGTTTTACTGAGAGCAAAGGTTATCTGAGGGAGGTGAAACCAGGGGAAAAGGAGGACCAAGGAGATACTATTGCTTCTCTCCTGAAAGCAGTCCAGGATATCAAAAAGGAGATGCAATCTATGAAGATGGGAATAGAGAAACAAAGCTCTACAAAGCTCCCTTCTGCAGGTGTGACCTGCCATTACTGCAAAAGGAAAGGTCATGTTAAGAAGAACTGTTTCAAGTATCAGAATGCAATACAAGGCAAGCCAAATACCAACTCAATACAAAAGCCCGCAGCTGTAAAACATGAACATCGGAATGATGATAAGGAAAAGGATAACACAGCAAATAGGACAGGCATTAGTAGAAAGGCTGGCGAAGCAGGAATATTTGTTGATACAATCATTAATGGTTATAGGGTTAAACTACTTGTAGATACTGGTGCAACTCTCAGTATCATTTCACCAGATATACTACATTCTGTTCTTAATGATCCACACCCAACACTTGCTGAAGTTAGCAAACCCATCCTAATGGCGGATAGTACTGCCATGAAAGTAGAGGGATCTCTTTTAATTTCCTTTACAATAGCAGGCTTAACATTTGGCCAAACATTTGCGGTAGCAGACACTGGTGTTGATGGAATACTCGGTCTTGATTTTATGACCAAAAATGAGTGCTTAATTGATTTACCAAACTCCTCTATGGTTATTAAAGGCAAGCAAGTAAAACTTGCTCTTCAGGGGAAGATAGGCTGTTGTAGGATCACCTTATCTGAGAATGTAAGTGTCCCACCTTACAGTGAAATTATAACAATGGGCAATGTTATACCGCCTGTCTTCGAAAAGGTTCCACTCCTTGGTATCGTGGAACCATCTGACCGCTTTTTAGAATCTGATAGAGGACTTGTGGCCAGAACTTTAATAGAAGGCAACAAAATAGCTCCTGTAAGACTAATGAATCCATCTGCAGAGTCACAAACTTTTTATAAAGGAACATTTGTAGCTACTTTGTCGGCCGTTGAGAATATCTATGATAAGACAGACTTATTACAGAAGAATAACAGAAAATTGCCAGACCATCTCAAAGATTTGTATGCAAGATCAGTAGCAAGACTGACTGCAGACAATGCCAATGCTGTTAAAAATATGTTATTGAAGTATTCCCACCTGTTTGCTGCCTCAGATGCTGATTTAGGCCAAACTAAAGTTACTCAGCATACCATTAACACTGGAACAGCCACACCAATTAAACAGCCTCCAAGGCGCATGCCCATTCATATGCAAGAGGAGACAGACCTTCATGTTGATGATATGCTTGAAAGGGAAATCATAGAGGAATGTACAAGTCCATGGTCATCCCCAGTAGTGTTAGTAAAAAAGAAGGATGGGACCACAAGGTTTTGCATCGACTACAGGAAGTTGAATAATGTAACCATTAAAGATGCATATCCACTACCAAGAATCGACGATTCCCTTGATCAGCTATCAGGAAAGAAATATTTTTCAACATTAGATCTAAATTCTGGGTATTGGCAAGTGGAAGTAGCCTCCCATGACAGAGAAAAGACAGCATTTGCAACCAGAAAGGGCCTTTACAACTTTAAAGTCATGCCGTTTGGACTTTGCAATGCCCCAGCGACTTTTGAGCGATTAATGGAAACGGTCCTGAGAGGTCTGCAATGGCAAATTTGCCTTGTATACCTTGATGATATCATTGTAGTTGGGGAAACTGTAGATGATATGATTAAAAATCTTACCCTAGTGTTTGACCGTTTAGTAGCCGCTGGGCTTAAGTTAAAAGCCAGAAAATGTACATTGTTTTCTACAGAAGTAGAATATTTGGGGCACATTGTGTCCCAAAAGGGGATATCAACAAGTCCAGATAAAATAAAAGCTGTACAGAAATGGGAAGTACCTTCTAATATAACAGAGCTCAGATCATTCCTAGGATTCTGTAGCTACTACAGGCGCTTTGTGGCAAACTTTGCATTAATCGCCAAGCCACTGCATGATCTAACAAAGAAAGGAGCACATTTTATTTGGAGTGTCAAATGCCAAGAAGCATTTGATTTACTTCGTAAACAATTGTCAACCTCACCAGTACTGGCCCATCCAGATTTCAATGAGAGGTTTATCTTAGACACTGATGCCAGCAGTTTTGCTATTGGCGCAGTGTTGTCACAGATGCAAGACGGTGTAGAGCGGCCTATTGCTTTTGCAAGCAGGAGTCTAACAAAATCAGAAAGAAAGTATTGTGTAACTAGGAAGGAATTATTGGCTGCAGTTCATTTTGTAAAATACTTTCGGCATTATCTGTATGGCCGTCAATTTACATTACGAACAGATCATAGTTCGTTGAGATGGCTGATGAACTTTAAAGATCCTGAGGGACAACTTGCTCGATGGATGGATGTTCTGTCTACGTTTGACTTTACAATTGAACATCGGCCAGGAAGACTGCATGGCAATGCGGACGGCCTTAGTCGCTCACCTTGTAGACAGTGTAAAGTGGACCATTTTGTTGTTGACCATATGAGTATCTGCAGTGCTAAAGTAGATGACCAATTGTTCCAGCAAAAACCCTTGAAATGCTTACAGAATGATGACAAAGACATATCAAAAGTAAAAACTTGGATAGCAACCAAAAGCAGGCCAAATAAAGAAGTTGTATCATCAGAATCGGTCACAGTGAAATCTCTTTACGCCCAGTGGGACCAGCTTGTTGTTAAGGAAGAAGTCCTATACAGGAAATGGACAGATTTAGTGACAAAGCAGGGCATACTACAAGCCATTGTACCCAGTAGTGAAAGAAGAACTGTGCTAAAGCACTATCATGATTGTAGGTCTGCAGGCCATCTTGGTATTCACAAAACACTTGCTCGAATTCGTCAGTCTTATTATTGGCCTGGTCTGCAAAGAGATGTACATTCCTACATTGCTGGTTGTGAAGTGTGTACTAGGCGGAAAGCACCTACCCCAGCCAACAAGGCCCCAATGAAGTTGGTGTATTCTGGCTATCCATTTGAAAGGATTGCCACTGACCTTCTTGGAGAGCTACCTATGACCACCAGTGGTAATCGATATATCTTGGTGGTTGCAGGTTACTTCACAAAATGGACTGAATGTTTTGCAATACCTAATATGGAAGCGGCAACAGTCGCAGCAAAGATTGTTGAGGAGGTTATAGCAAGGTTTGGAGTACCTGCTGTAGTACATTCTGACCAAGGACCACAGTATGAAAGTAGTCTCTTCAAAGAAATGTGTAAATTACTAGACATCCAGAAAACGCACACTACCCCTTACCATCCCCAGTCTGACGGGATGGTAGAGCGTTTTAACAGAACACTCACAACAATGCTCAGTGCATTTGTAAACGATCACCATACAGACTGGGATGTCCATTTACCTTACATTGTGATGGCCTACCAAAGTTCAGTGCATGAAACTACAGGATTGACACCAAACATGATGATGTTTGGAAGAGAGGTTGCTACTCCTTTGGATCTCCAGTATGAGATGCCACCTCAAATAAAGGACACACCTAGCAATAAATGGGTATGGGAGTTACAGGAACGTCTTGAAAAGGCCCATTCATTTGTTAGGGAAAAGATGAACCAGTCAATGGCCAGACAAAAACATTATCATGATCGAAAATTGATGTGGAAAAAGTTTGAACTTGGCGAGGAGGTGTATGTTTATTTTCCAAGAAGAAAACCTGGGACATCACCTAAATTAACCAGTTTTTGGCAGGGCCCCTACAAGGTTATGAATAAGATGTCAGATTTGACATACCTGGTAAATTGTGGTCCACGAGGTTCAGATCAAGTCATTCATGTTGATAGAATGCGTAAAAAGCGTATACAAGTTCTATCAGGCGAAAGTGATGGCATCCCACATGGTCAAGCTGATGATATAATGGATGATCCTGATGTTATAGATAGATCTGATTCTGATCATCATGCAAGCTATGATGATATCCATTCTGATACTAGGCCCACAAACATTAGTCGCCCAAGCAGAATCCGTAAACCACCTATCTGGATGCATGATTATGAGACTGACATGTAATGATACTTTGATTACAGTATATAGAAAATAGTTTAAACATGTAATATACATTGTATGCTTTGTTCACTTATTGTAGATGGCGAAGACGAAAGTTACTCCAGCGAATTGTCGTAGATGCCCTATGTGTACGTTTGTGGCAAGGTCAGGAGAAGAATATATAAGTCATGTTCTGCAGTGTGCTATGAGAACATTTAACTGCACTTACTGTACCTACTCCAGCAATAAGGAGATCAATGTCAAGAGACATGAAAGAAGAAGCCACCCTGGCCTTATCGAGGAACCCATCAAACTGGATGGAAAACCTGATAAGAGCAAAGAGTCAACCAGTAGTAAAAGTGTAGAGGAAGAAGCAGAAAAGCCAGAGGAAGAGTGGCTGAAGCAAGATTATGGGGATATTATTGGTTGTGTCTCCTCTGACAGTAGCGATAATGAAGGGGAGTCGCATGAGTCTCAACCGAAGAAAGATGAACCATCTACTAATGAACATTTGTTGGAGGGAAGAGTAATCCGGAAACAGACAGCACCAAGCAGACCTTTCGTTCCTAAAGTCAAGATTCCTCCTCCCACTGGTAATCCAGAAATGGAAAATAAACAAGACACAAGATGTGAAAGTTGTAAGAGAAAGTTATCCATGGTGGACATTGGAATCCAGACAGAGGCTTGTCAGAAATCTATCTCGTCTAAGCGGATCAAGAGGTTCCGTGAGGGTGATATTGACATTGAAGAAATAGTTGAAGAGAAAACAGAATTCTGCTGACTTTTTGGTTGTGTATAACGGTAGATAGTGAATATATAGTTGTTAAAAAAGAAGAAGAAAGGAATTCTTTGTAAATTGTTCGTTCTATCTTTTATTAAACCTTTGTCTAAAATAAAAGAATTGTTTAGTTTCGAAGCTGTACATGCGGGACGCACGTCATCGGAGGCATGGGTAGTGTAATGATTCCGGATATTTGAGGTACGACCATGCGGAGTTCTCAATTAGTCACTTTCCATCACGTGATCTAATTTGTGTATAAATACCGAGACTCCGCAGTCGTCTGGGTCATTTGTTGCTAGCGTTCAGCAGAGGAAAGAAGAAGAAAACAGTGTAAGTTTGTAAATTAAATAAAGTATAATTCCTCGCCTGTTCTTACAGTTAGAGAGTGAATTTGGAAGGCCATCAGAAGTCTGGCCTGCCACGAAGAGGTTGACCTCCAGTAAAGAGGCTAGCCATAGTTTGTTTTCTTCGGTGTCGTCCGCATTGGCTGAACAGACCGTCGTCCAGGCCGCTATACTCATTGTCCGTCCTGAATAAGGCATCCTACAGTGAGTGTAGTGGTTGAAGGGCTACCACATATACTGTCCGTCCTGAATAAGGCGTCCTACAGTATATGGGGTAATCCGAGGGCGACTGGGCTCTAGGTCTACATTTTGTTAGTTAGCACTACCAGTTTATCGTTGCTTGCCTCTGATTGATATAGTGATTCTGTTTGATGATAATTAACCTAGATAAGGTTAGGACATATTTGTATATTTTGGCAGTCCACTAAAATCATACCAATTAGTTTAAATTAGTTATTGTTGAATACCCCAAACCCTGGAATTGACCAGGTACGATCCCAGAAGTTAATGTAAATACGTTACAATATGCCGTTATTACGACTAAGTATTTCGTTCATACGACTTAGTATCTCGTACGTACGACATAGCAAAAAATTATATCAATTGGTCGCAATACGCTTCCGTAACAATGAGTAACGTGGATACAGAAATAGGTCATCTATTTGCCAATAAATATGAAAAGGGAGACAGTTCTTTCTTTCTTTCTTTTTTTTTTTTTTTTTTTTTTTTTTTTTAGAATTATAGAAACATGGAGAAGGGGCCGCGGGGTGTCGCAGCATCACCGCTGTACATATTCCTATACTAAAATCTCAAAACTACTTTGAGGCACTATACCAGAAATCGAAATCTCATTAAAGCCCAGTATTTTATTGAGCATCACATTTCAACATGACATATCATTAACAAAGCAATACGCACAGTGTTATATGTAAATAACAAAAGTACGCAATACATTGTTCAAAGTATATTTCAAAAATATAATCGCACATTTACATGATATCATAAATATTAGTAATTTGAAAAGTACATATTTATAATAAAACTCTAGGTGTCCATAGGGTACACTGCGGATGGGGTCCCTGGTGTTGTGTAGGACAATCCGGCACGCCTCTGTAATAATAATGATAATAGCCTTTATTTATCCAGGATAACACAAATTAGCATATAGCTATTTCCATTGTGGTCCTGCAGACTCTGTAAAACAGCATTATGTAACATCATTATAAATAACACAGGTATGTTATATAACAAAGATATAGCACGTCTGTGATGCCATAGCCATCAAGTTTAAGCAAATATAACGTCACGAGTAGACCCCGGACACTTACAGAGCGGGTGTATATGACTTAATAAGAACGGAGGAACTCTATATAACCTGGGATAAATAATAATCAAGTATAAAACAACCATTCATGGGGTCATTAGATATATGGCAGTGGCGTAGCTTCCATTGAGGCAACCGAGGCAGCTGCCTCGGTAAAAAAACAACAACACCTTTTACGTTGTTAAAATGTCGATAGCTTCTGGGGGGCTGCGCCCCCCAGACCTCCTGCCTCGGTAATATTCGAACCCAAACTACGCCTATGTATGGAGGGGGGAAACGAACAGATGACATTCTCACCCTGACGACGACGTCATCGTGGTCTTTCTCTCGTGTACTTTTCCAATCTCCACCAACAAGTCTTCTTGCCTTCTCCTGTAAGTAGCAGAGTCTCAGGTCAGGGAATTGTGGTCTATTACAGAAATGTGGTGAATTACAAACCGTTGACTATATGTACAAGGTCCTTTGTGTTGCAATAGTTTTGTGATTGGATTATGAATTTTGTGATCTCTAAACTATCTAGCCAGACTTGAAGATCTAAAACACAAAATGAGATAAAAATCATATCCTATCACAGAGCAGGTGGATCTATTAATCAAGCTTAAATCATCTTCAGAAAATATATCGTTACATCGACTAGGTATAGTTATACAGACTCGGTATAGTTATACAGACTCGGTATAGTTACATAGATACTCGGTAAAGTTACACAGACTCGGTATAGTTACACAGACTCGGTATTGTTATACAGACTCGGTATTGTTATACAGACTAGGTATAGTTACACAGAGACTCAGTATAGTTACACATACTCAGTATAGTTACACATACTCGGTATAGTTACACAGACTCGGTATAGTTACACAGACTCGGTATAGTTACACAGACTCGGTATAGTTATACATACTCGGTATAGTTATGCATACTTGGTAAAGTTACACAGACTAGGTATAGTTACACAGACTCAGTATAGTTACACATACTCAGTATAGTTACACATACTCGGTATAGTTACAGACTCGGTATAGTTATGCATACTTGGTAAAGTTACACAGACTAGGTATAGTTACACAGACTCGGTATAGTTACACAGACTCGGTATAGTTACATTGACTCGGTAAAGTTACACAGACTCGGTATAGTTACACAGACTCGGTATATTACACAGACTCGGTATAGTTACACAGACTCGGTATAAATATACAGACTCGGTATTGTTATACAGACTAGGTATAGTTACACAGAGACTCAGTATAGTTACACATACTCAGTATAGTTACACATACTCGGTATAGTTACAGACTCGGTATAGTTATACATACTCGGTAAAGTTACACAGACTAGGTATAGTTACACACAGACTCGGTATAATTACACAGACTCGGTATAGTTACACAGACTCGGTATAGTTACACACAGACTCGGTATAATTACACAGACTCGGTATAGTTACACACAGACTCGGTATAGTTATACAGACTCGGTATAGTTACACAGACTCGGTATAGTTACACAGACTAGGTATAGTTACACAGACTCGGTATAGTTACACAGACTCGGTATAGTTACACACAGACTCGGTATAGTTACACATACTCAATATATTACACAGACTCGGTATAGTTACACAGACTCGGTATAGTTACAGACTCGGTATAGTTACACATACTCAATATATTACACAGACTCGGTATAATTACACATACTCGGTATAGTTACAGACTCGGTATAGTTATACATACTCGGTATAGTTACACAGACTCGGTATAGTTACACAGACTCGGTATAGTTACAGACTCGGTATAGTTACAGACTCGGTATAGTTATACATACTCGGTATAGTTACACATACTCGGTATAGTTACACATACTCGGTATAGTTACAGACTCGGTATAGTTACAGACTCGGTATAGTTATACATACTCGGTAAAGTTACACATACTCGGTATAATTACATAGACTCGGTATAAATACACAGACTCGGTATTGTTATACAGACTCGGTATAGTTACACAGAGACTCAGTATAGTTACACATACTCAGTATAGTTACACATACTCGGTATAATTACATAGACTCGGTATAAATACACAGACTCGGTATTGTTATACAGACTCGGTATAGTTACACAGAGACTCAGTATAGTTACACATACTCAGTATAGTTACACATACTCGGTATAATTACATAGACTCGGTATAAATACACAGACTCGGTATAGTTACAGACTCGGTATAGTTATACATACTCGGTATAGTTATGCATAATCGGTAAAGTTACACAGACTCGGTATAGTTACATAGACTCGGTATAGTTACATTGACTCGGTAAAGTTACACATACTCGGTATAGTTACACTGACTCGGTATAGTTACATAGACTCGGTATAGTTACATTGACTCGGTAAAGTTACACAGACTCGGTATAGTTACACAGACTCGGTATATTTATACAGACTCGGTATAGTTACACATACTCGATATATTACACAGACTCGGTATAGTTACACAGACTCGGTATAGTTACACAGACTCGTTGTAGTTACACAAAGACTCGGTATAGTTACACAGACTCGGTATAGTTACACAGACTCGTTGTAGTTACACAAAGACTCGGTATAGTTACACAGACTCGGTATAGTTACACATACTAGGTAATGTTACACAGACTCGGTATAGTTACACAGACCCGATATAGTTACACTTAGTATAGTTACACAGAGACTCGGTATAGTTGACTCGGTATAGTTACACAGACACGTTATAGTTACATTGAGACTCGGTATAGTTACACAGACTCGGTGTAGTTACACAGAAACTTAATATACTTCCAAAATGCTATTGCAATCTTTTGTTCCTCTCATTCTTTCGGTTTCTTCTCTTGTTCATGGGAATATTTTACGGGTTGCATTTTTAAAGGGACTACGCCTCTAATGTTCAACGACTGGAGTGCGCAGTGTTTTTGTTGAAGTCACGCATTGATAGTAATCAAATTGAAAAACGGTTAGATTCGGGGAAGGGCTGACTTCATACGCAATTTTGTTTTTAGTACTCTCTCTCTCTCTCTCTCTCTCTCTCTCTCTCTCTCTCTCTCTCTCTCTCTTGCTCTCTCTCTCGTTTTCATTTTTTGACAAAAAAGTATGGGGTATAGTCGCGGAAGGTAAAATCAATGCTTTGTTGCCCTTATCATAGAGGACCCTTTCCAGTTGTCCATGTGGTGTATACATGTATTAACTCATTCTAATTAGATTTTCAAGATTAAGGTATAAAATGATTGATCTGTGCATGCATATTCGCTTTGAGAATCATTAAAAACAGTTGTTAATATCTTTTATATTTCAGTCCTATGTGGGTATGAGGAAGTCATGCGATGTAGGAGTACATAGTGTAATATGGAAAATTATTACATAGCCATAACAAACTGTATATAATGATATAACAATGAAATGATACAGTGCTTAGGCATTAGTCGCATTACGTTTTGGTGTACTGAATACTGAATGGAACTCTTGCTTAGATTGGATGTTTGTTAGTGAAGTGTGTTACTTAATGCTTACCTCATATATTTGAAGTTTTGATTGTAATTCATTATTTCTCATCACGTACTGAAATGTGAATAAAATATAATTATAAATCTTAGTTATCCTCTTTTCTTTAGATGTTATGTAAATGGCGTTCATTGTTTTAAAATGAAACAATTTCCTATAATAATAATAATAATAATAAAGCCTTTTTTTTTTTTTTATCCAGGATTACATATTTAGCGATAACGCTAGTTTTCAATATGGTCCTGCATATAACATACATACAGACTGATATTAGTAAAATAAACACAGATTAAAGAAGTAGAATATATATAAACTTAAGAAATAATTATGAATGTAAGATAAATAGGAACAAAATCCTATGGATTTGGACTCACGGTGATAAGTACTACGATACTAAAGACGACCAGGAAGACACCGTACGAGACGAGAAAGACCACGAAAGCCCAATTATCCATCATCTCCTGGAGGGCCTCGTCATAATCAAACCTCGTTATGAGCGCGTGCCATGCCGTCACCAACCAATTAAAAAACATATTAGTAAGGATGAACTTGTCCTGAAATCAAGAGCGAAATTCACAACATTTGGCGCCATTTCGAGCTCAGAAGACATATATTACCTAGTAGATAATAAAAGGTGTTGTATTATGAATTGACTAGTATTTCAAACAGAATTATTTGCGGGTAATTGACTAGTATTTCAAACAGAATTGTTCGCGGGTAATTGACTTACCAGACGAGTATGATAGGATATTTTAGGAATGTTGGCGTTTGTTGTCAGTCTAAACGTCACTGCCGTCAGCATCAGTGTGATAGAGAGCTGCAGTCTGTTCTGAGGTAGTTTGCGGCTGACGGCAAACGTGGCGAAAGAAGTAGCACATATAAGGGTCTGAAACAAAACCGGTACACAATGGATGCTTTTCTTCTTGAAACACATACGTATACATGTATCAAGAAAAAATATTTCAAAAACAAAACTATCTTTTAAAAAATCAAATCAAAAGCAATATCATTTTTGTCTGACCATGATGACAATAACATTCCAGACGAAGAATCCCGCGCGCCGCACTGCGCAGCAGCCGACAGAAATGCCCGGAAATTTGGCGTTGACGTTCCGTTTCTGGGAGAAGACTTTGGTTTCGGTGTAAGGAACGGATTCTACGTAGTCATAGAGTGACCACTCCTGGACGTCCACAAAGCAGGACACATTTATTGTACTCAGCTCGTCCTTGTCCTCAACAAATTCTAATTCACTTGAGGGAATCTCAGAAGTGATTATCAGGTTCAAATGCTGAAGAAATAATTTAATAAAAGTCAGTTTTTTGTACTATCTTAAAAACATTTCTGATGAAAACATTGTATCAAGAACGTGGAAATAGATCATATACAAGAATTTGATTTGGTATCGACTACCATTATGAAACTCCAATGCAAAGATTGCACATTTCAAGAGTCCCCGACTGTTGACAAATGTGATAATATGATAGGCGAATTCACACCTGACGATCGAAAGGAAAATCCACCAGCTCCAGTTTCTCTGAGAAGTTCCCGCTGATTTTTCTCTTTTCCACAATATATGCTACCCCATTAGAAGCATAAGTCAACTCCTTCAGGACTTTCTTTTTCTTGAAATCTATTACGTTCTGTACAGACAATTTGGGACCCCAGTAATTGTCCAGATTTGTGTTCCTCAGATGCTGCAAGAAAGCAGCACAAATTATCCCGAATTATCTAATATAGATCATGGGATGCAGCTGGATTTCTGACGAGGATTATGCTGTGAGGATGTCTATACTATGTCCTAAAGCTTTGTGAATAGCATACAAAACATTAATATTATATGTCCTTTGCGTTGATATGTCTCTTATGCTTGAAACAGGGAAAGTAGTCGTCGACTATGTGTCAAAAGTTTTACACTAAATGTCTGTATTAATGAGATGAAACATTGCATTAAGACTTTCATATTGAAACCGGCATACAACAAGGGTGCACTCTCACACATTGATCATTAATGCCGTGTCATTACAAATGGGAATGATGGATATTACAGTATATAGATAGGGATTACAAATCAATCTCGTCAAATTTTAACTCATAAAACCTCTTCACAAGTTTCACTCTTGAGATATGTTAATGCAATAAATGAAGTGATATCCAGTAGACATAGATATCATTGTTTTGATGAACATCTAAACTACATAAAGCTAAAGAAGGGAGGCCTAAAATTAAAAGTTGATGGAATGGCTTAGTTCATAACATTTTTTACACATCCCATGATGAACTGTAGCTCAACATGTATGACAAGCCTTTTGATTGATTAATTGATTAAATATTGTTTAACGTCCCTCTCGAGAATATTTCACTCATATGGAGACGTCACCACTGCCGGTGAAGGGCTGCAAAATTTCGGCCTGTGCTCGGCGCTTATGGCCTTTGAGCAGGGAGGGATCTTTATCGTGCCACACCTGCTGTGACACGGGACCTCGGTTTTTTGCGGTCTCACCCGAAAGACCGCCCCATTTAGTCGCCTCTTACGACAAGCAAGGGGTACTGAGGACCTATTCTAACCCGGATCCCCACGGGAATCAGAGAGATATCCCTATGTTTTGTAGAGATATCTCTGTGAGTTAGAGAGATATCTTTTTACGCTAGAGAGCTATCTTTTTGCCCAAAAGAGATATCTCTTTAACTAAAAAAGATATCTCTTTACACAAAAGAGATATCTCTTTAACTAAAATGATATATCTTTAAACAAATTCTCTACGCTAGGGAGATATCTTTTTCTCTTTGAGAGATATCTCTTAAAGCTACAGAAATTTCTCTCAAATAGAAAGAGATATCTCCCTCCTATAGAGAGAATCTCTCTATCAATGTTAAAAGAAATATCTCTTTTAAGTTAGATAGATATCTCTTTAAAGTTTCAAAAAGAGATGTATCTCTTTCACTTAAAGATATATCTTTAGAGTAAAGAGATAACTCTTTAAATTAAACAGATTTCCCCCCACTGATCATAATAGCTTCTCCCTGTTGCATCGCCATTACTATGATGTAACCCTATTTTTTAACCAATCAAAATACTTCTATAGTGTAAAAATGGCGGAAAAGGTTGAAGAGGTGGTTGGGGTGACATTGTCAAGTTGCCGAGAGGCTAAATCTAGTCTAGCTCGCATATTTCATCAATTCATTGTCTTTCTTTTTTGTTACCTGTATACACTTCACTTGCGATAAATGCAAATTCTTCGCCCGGGATTGCAGCCATCATGGTAATATTTGCATTGGCGGTCTTCCAGTTTAGGGAGAATTCCTTAAGTATTCAAACTAATAAAAAAAAATATTGGAAAGAGATATCTCTCTCTTTGAGAGGTATCTCTTTTTCAACGATTAAAGAGATATCTCTTATACTTTGAGAGATATCTCTCTAGGAATTCTCAGAAGGAGATATATCTCAAAGTAAAAGAGATATCTTTCAGAGTAAAGAGATATCTCTTTAAGTGAAAGAGATATCTCTCAAAGTGAAAGAGATATCTTTTAAAATTAAGAGATATCTTTCATTTTAAAGAGATATCTTATTTTTCGTATAAATTGTAAAATGGCTTGCCATAAACATGGGATAATAAAAACCAGTGCGGCGTCAACAAGCAATGTCGTGTTTCATTGGTCAGATTTCACTCGGAATTCAGCAGCTTGTGAAGTGGGATTTTAAATTAACCATAATGAAGATGTTTTGATCTCTCAAAGAGTCTATAGATGAAAAAGAAAAAAATCACAGAATGATTAATACTAATTATACATTTCTTAGGAATCTGATCCAATCATAATTTTATTTCTAATCTCACTTGACTGAAGTCCAATGCTGGTTCCCTCCATCTGGCCTGGACAAAGACATCCGCGGAGTACTTCTCCTTAACCGTATCGATCTCACCAACCTTCAGGAACACCACCCGTATGTAGACCGTTTTCTGTTACACGGAAATTAATAATGTAACATTCTCAAGTTTTCTATTTCTAAACAACAATATTTAGTTTGTATTTCTTACCAAAATTAAATCATTATCAAAAAACTATTTCACATCAGTACTTCAAAAGTGGTTTTTAAATGATTTTGTTTTGCTTATCAAAATATGATGTGAAGAAGAAATCTCTAATGGAGATTGAGATAAAGTATCATTAAATGCTAAGTTATCGATAAACCGGTCATTCCTCTAATTCGGATGTTTCATTTCAGTCCGAAAGAGAGCTTTCACTGTATACAATTTTTAAGATGTTTTCAACGACATACTCTTTGAAATAAAACTAAAAATGCTAGACTCATCAACCTATCATTGTCAGTGTTTCCTGGTGCAGTACCCTAGCCCGTATGGCGACCTCACTTGGGCATAGGAAGAACAAGGGGAACTAACCAGTGGCTGTACATCCCTTACCTTTGTCATGGCCATACTACTAGTGTTATCTTCGTCCTGTGTAATGACAAAATAAATTAGTCATGCCTTTAATATTGTATCGAAAACACAAATGGCCGTCGTAATCATGAATTCAATAATTCTGAAACCATATCTGAAAATTTCTCTCTCGAAAATATGATGTGTATAAATGATACATTAATCGAGGGGTCTTTCGATGGACAAAATATGAAAATAAAACTCACTTTTCAGAGTTTAATGATGTTGTATGTACCATCTATCACACATAATGCGCATGCATCGCTTAATGACAAAAAGTCACGAAGTTGTGAAAAGGGAATTTCTAGAAACTATATAAGAAGCAAAACGAAACGGCATCAAGCTTTTTTTCTGGATATGTCGAATAATGAGAATTTCTCTTCCTTTCTAGTCCACGCAGACTAGCAAAACCCGAGTCTCTCAGAGGTTATTGTATGTTTCTGAAGAAAACAAACAAAGTATGGTTGTCTTTTTCTACTGTAGGTGTCAGAAACTGAATTGCTTACAACATCAAATTCTTTAGTTTGATTAAATAACATTGAATAAAAATGAATGTATGTTATCATTTTATATGATATAGTAGACAATCTAGTGAAACGCTTTGTGGACTAGTGGCTATTCCGTACGGACGAGCGCTTGAAAAAAGTTAATTTCAAACAATGAATGAAAGGTGAAGATAACGAACAGTGATCAATCTCATAACTCCTACAAGCAATACAAAGTAGATATTTGGGCAAACACGGACCCCTCCACACACCAGAGGTGGGATCAGGTGCCTAGGAGGAGTAAGCATCCCCTGTCGACCGGTCACACCCGCCGTGAGCCCTATATCCTGATCAGGTAAACGGAGTTATCCGTAGTCAAAATCAGTGTGCCAAGAACGGTCTAACAATCGGTATGAAACATGTCAGACAGCATTTGACCTAATGATAGATTGTATTGACGAACTAGATCGTTATAACGACCATAGAATTTGCGAAATGCTGACTTCAATCGAGACTATTGAAACCCCTGTACCATCAACTTGTTTGTCAGTATGTTGCCTCGATTTAAAAACTGACAATACGCAGAACAAGCTCTTGCGTATCGAATCAGTTGAGAGATATAAACACCATATGCAGGTGATAATGGAATATTGCTACATAAATATGGGAATTTGACGATGGAGAAGCCCGTTTGTCATACAGTTGAGTTGTCAGTTTGCCGTTAATGTCTACTTTCAATAAAATATCTAAGTATGAAGCAGAAGTGGACGACTCTGTGGTGTCTTTTATTTCGAACTCACAGGGATATATCGAATCGACATATGAATGAAAGTCATCATTGTTAATAGACAAAACGTCGTCGATATATCTAAATGTCGAATTGAAGGCCACAGCAAGATATTTCTTCTTC
This sequence comes from Ostrea edulis, assembly GCF_947568905.1. NCBI lineage: Eukaryota > Metazoa > Mollusca > Bivalvia > Ostreida > Ostreidae > Ostrea > Ostrea edulis. Next base: position 100,033,837 of record NC_079164.1, on the reverse strand, counting down.
TCGCGTATAAGTTTTTGAATAAATTCTGCTTCATATGAATATAGAAACAGGTTAGCTTATCATACTACGGAAAACTAGCCTTAACTCACACAGTGAGTTCAATCTAGCCTAGCAGCTAGGCTAGTCGCTACTACCCTGGGCTCTGTGTTCATATTTTTTCCAAACTCAAAGCGAGGTTTATTGAAATTCTGATAAAGGCGCTGACTGGCTTGTTCCAAAAGATAATATCTGCGTCCATAGAAACTACTTTGAATCGAATTCTAGAGCTGAAGCATACATTTTCCACCGAAAAAAGTTTAGAACTTTTTCCTTCCAGAAAAGATCTGTTTGGAATCTTCTTTGCATGGCTGTTATTCAAAACTCTTTTTTATAAGAATAAAACTACTGAAATACCCCATTACAATATTTATCAGAATCGGTGATGTGTCTGTCGTTGTTAGTAATAAAGAAAAGGTTGAGATACTGAACAATTATTTTGATGATATCGATGACAGCAAATCTGAATTACCAGAGTTATCTACTCTTTGTAAAAATACTATGAATCAGATACTTATCATAGAGCAAGACTTTAGATATATCAAATTTACCCACCAGCAAGGCAGATGATATAATCAAGGGCGGATCCAGAGGGGAGGGGTGTTCCAGACCCCCCCCTTTTTTTTGCGGACCAAAAAGTTTAAGATTTATTAAATTTTAACGAGTCTTTGAGTCAAAATGTTATGAAAGGTGGATACTTACATGCAATTGCATCATTCAAATTTATCAACACCAGTGCATCATTTAATTCTAGGATAAATAAGACAGCACACTGATATATATTCATTATTCGCGATATTTTCGTCAGATACAAGTGTCACTTTAAGTTTTACTAAAAAGTATATGTAACATAAAATATTTCGTTTAAGAAGTAGATAATTTGAAGGTGAAAAAGAAGTGCATGTCAGGGAATGCTCAGAATACAGGATTTTGCACCATTTACCCCAGAGCTTCTGGAGGGGGGGGGGGGGGGGGGGGGGCTAGGCAACCCCCAGACCCCCGGCCTCGTGAGATAACCTTTAAATGAACTTTTTAAAAATTTCAATTCGAAATCAGTATGGCGATTAGAATGACTAGAACTATGAAAGCTGGTAGTAAATAAATTAAACATTTTCATGTATAAAACTATCTCAAAGGTCCCCCCCCCCCTATGATGTTATGTACACAAGCAAAGGGTGTAAATGGGGTAGGGGTGGAGGTTGTGAAAAGTACCTAAAAGACCAAGTGCTAGACACCCCTCCCTTTCACAAATTCTTGGATCCGCCTATGATAAGCCATAATGTTAAAGGCGACTATGCATGTCATAGCCAAACCTTGGTGTATTTTGTTCAATAAATCAAAAAGAGTTGTTATTTTCCCTTGCGAGTGGAAAACTGCAATTGTCCTTCCTTTGTTTAAAGCGGATGATCGAACATATGTATGAAATTATAGACTATTTTCTTTATTAAGCTGTGTTGCAAAAGTCATGGAGCGTGTTATGTTTAAGAATATATACAACTTTTTTCCCATGACAATAATCCTTTTTATTTTATAAATACCAAGCTGGATTTTTACCAGGTCACTCAACAGTGTATCAACTTATTGAAACATATGACGATTTTCTAAACTCTATAGATGAGGGTAAATCATTTTGTATGATATTTTGTGATCTTTCCAAATCATTAATTTTGATCGTGACTGGCACAGAGGACTTCTTTACAAGTCACAATCATAACATGGAATTAAAGGCTAATAATTATCATGGTTTGAAAGTTATTTAGAAGATAGAACACAGAGAGTTTTATTTAGGGAATCACTCTCTTCTTTAAAACACGTATGTGCAGGGGTTCCTTAAGGTTCTGTTCCTGGTCCCCTGCTATTTTTGATATATGACAATTCTTTACAACATCCTTCTGATAATTTAGAAACGATCGAACGTTATTTAAATAATGATCTTATTGGTCCGGAAAATGGCTTTTGAAATTCAATCCTTCAAAAACAAAGGATTTATTCTGTTTTAACATCATTAATAGTCGTTTAAGTACTTGTGGAAAAGTTGAAGATGAATATTATTACTTTTTAATTTTTTTTAATATACATTTCCTAGGTATAAAGAAGCCAGGAACATTCTTTTTAATGGCATATTTGGAATTAGCAACTTGCATATTATCAATACTCATGTTCTTCTTCGGGGCGAAAATTCCCTAGTAACTTAATGAAAACGAATATTTGTTTACTATCATACAAGCTTCTATCAAACAAAGTGGCCGTTTTGATTAATTAGAATATACATAAATATATCATTGCTCTGTTTTTCTTTAAGCGATCAACATGCACTAGATTATATTTAAATTTACAATGACTGTTTTACCATGCATACTAAAATAGATTAGTTGTCATATACATGTACATGGGAGAGAGCGTTCTAAGTTTTAAGGATTTGAGCCCAATTCCTTTGTAAATTCAGTTACAATAAAATATGTTCAAACCAAACTGTTATGCAAGTTGAATTTGAATGACCCTGATTTAAAATAGTTTGCAGAAATGAGCAGGTATGTCGGAATCGATCGTTATTCTATTTTTTGTTTTGATTTATTGTCAACAAACACGTCTATACTAGTTTTATTTTTATCATTCAAGAAATATCTAACGTCATTCGTTTGATACATTCAGTTGTTGTACATCATTTTAAATATTTTTTCTCAATCTATTTTGGGAATCAATTTAGGATTTGGAAGAGGACGGCGAGCAACTACATGCATTTAAGTTTAAGTGTTTATGAATAAACATGCGGGATTTAGATACCTATTATAAGTATTTAGTGTTCATTCATTAAACGCACTTATTTTTTTGTATGAAACGTGTTGTTTTTAATTCTACATTTAAGGGTACATAAAGGACATAAACGCCTTAAATAGAAGAACATTACTGAGGATGATCTGTAGTGCAAGTATGAAATTTCTGGATTCATCGGTAAGCTATCCATGCATTTTTAAAATTCAAAGTTTAGATTAAATATTTGGTAAACCTGATCTAAGGTTGAACTACTAATATTGACATCACTCAGCCATCTCCTGTCCTTTGATCTCTGCCTCCATTTTACAAATCCTTGTCCACAGCAAATCAAAGGTAAACATGCGTAAAAGATCAATTATTAACAAAATGGGCACCCCCCCCCGCGCCCATTTAAGGTCAGGGTAAAGTGAAAATAAAAATATATATATTGTAAATGGGAACGGATGTCTTTGGTCATTTACCTCGAATGTCAGTCAGATTCTCAGCTATATCTCTACAAATACCAAATTCTTAATTTTAAATAATAACTGCATTATTCAGTGAAACGTGTCATGTAAACAAACTTAAATTAACCATACCTGTTATATAGATGAGTTTACATGGTTTTCCCTTCGGTTTGCTAGGATACAAAGTGATCGATATATTTATGTTACGCTTCACTGGTCTGGAGAGGGATAAATATAAGTTCAGTAGAGGGCATTCGATCAATTCTCACACAATTTTTTTTTTTTTTTTTACGTAACTTTACTTCTAATGGGTAGCTTAACTTTTCACAATGCCGATAATCTTCTTTCAATTACTTATATTAAATGCCAAGAGGATGTTTTATTCAAAATTCGCTGGTAGCACACAATGCTTATACTTACGTTATATAGCTTCGTACTTTTATGTACCTTGCTTGATCGATTTGATATTGAATTCTTCTGGAGTAAATTAATGGCGCTATCTGTCGTCGGTTCCTACTTCCTTATACTTGCAGCTGTCTGGGTTGTGAATTATTGATACCAACTCGACCATAGTGCAGTTGTACAGTTCGAGCTAGTCTGAAAACCCAATTAAAATCTTTGTCAGGATTTGAAAATTCTTGACTGATTCTGCGAATTTGTTAATCGATTTCTTTTTCACGATGACGACTTCATAATAAGCAAGAGGACAACTGTAACCCCCCCCCCCATATGTCTTGAATATTGAACTCACAGAACGGGAATTCATTTCCCACATAATCAAGCCAATGCATGTACTTATATCTAGAAAGGTGGTGGTGGTGGAGGGGGGGGGGGGTAACAAAGCTTTGCGAAACTTGTAGGGAGGCCTTTGTATAGGAGCGTCATTTCGTCTATTGAAATCCTAAATAAATTAGATTTCCATACCTTAAACATGTATCAGAAAGCAGAGCCCCCTCCTAAACTCCCTATAGCTAAATATAGCCCCAGGCCTCTCTAAACGTTCTAAAAAATTTATATCTCTCATTTCTATGATAAATTAGATTTCTCGATTTTGACACCCCCACCCCTTCCTCTCCAACACAGGAACTGGCTCTGAGCCCACTGACTCTCAGTCTGACATGTTTGCCGTATTCCTAACTCATAATCCTGGATCCACCTCAGTCATCATCATTAAATGTGGAAGTTCATGTCAGTGGTTACATGTTTCTTTTGTTTTATCTTTTTTTTATCATTTTTGTTTGAATTTTGTTTTGGTAAGAAAGTTGAACTGTTAAACTCGAGTTGTCTTTCTTTAGCTCGGGTTTCAACTCGTTTACCATAGAGTCTATCATCACCCGGACCAGTCAGTGTTCTCGGGGAAAAATATCCGTTTTAATGTTATAAGTATCACAGTTACAACATTTTATGAATATCCAGCTGGTATACCGCCCAGGTGTCTCCAGTGCTCGCTGTGAAGAGACAGTGGTTTCAAAAGACTCTCGAACACCATTTAAAAAACAAATTTGATAGTTATTCATTGATCATGTTGCTTAATGTACGTCAGCAGTTTTCATAGTACATGTGATTTGTGTAAGGTATACCTTATAAAACATTGTAAATTATTATTAAAGGCGATTGTTTGATCATGAAAATGGTTCATGACGTACGGTGGAGTGGTCAGCTATTCAGAAAGATTATCCATAAAGTGCACCACCCTCAGTATCTTGACATTATATGCTCATTGCTTATCAAGTCCTTATCCTATTGTGTAACGTGATTTCCCTTCTATAGATCTGGTTATTGAGTCCTTATTCTATTGTGTAACGTGATTTCCCTTCTATAGATCTGGTTATTGAGTCCCTATCCTATTGTGTAACGTGATTTCCCTTCTATAGATCTGGTTATTGAGTCCTTATTCTATTGTGTAACGTGATTTCCCTTCTATAGATCTGGTTATTGAGTCCTTATTCTATTGTGTAACGTGATTTCCCTTCTATTGATCTGGTTATTGAGTCCTTATTCTATTGTGTAATGTGAGCTGAATTGGCAGCAGGACTTCATTTCTATAATGAAAGTGTTGAAGATTCTGTCAGACGATGGGATAAACACGAAAAGAAAAGAATTTGATACCTTGTGAGAATGGATAAAAAATATAAGAGAAATATTAAAATCACGTATAAGACATATTAGTACAAACGTGTTAACGATCTCCCCTTCTGTGTTTAGTAAACCAGAAGTCATGAAAGAATTAGATAGTTTACATGGGGAATGTGTTTAGTAAACCAGAAGTCATGAAAGAATTAAATAGTTTACATGGGGAATGTGTTTAGTAAACCAGAAGTCATGAAAGAATTAAATAGTTTACATGGGGAATGTGTTTAGTAAACCAGAAGTCATGAAAGAATTAGATAGTTTACATGGGGAATGTGTTTAGTAAACCAGAAGTCATGAAAGAATTGGATAATTTACATGGGGAATGTGTTTAGTAAACCAGAAGTCATGAAAGAATTAGATAGGTTACATGGGGAATGTGTTTGGTTCTAGCTGAGAAAGCTTGTAACAACATTGTCTTTGTTTGTAAGGTTCATTATTACAACTGTATTTTAAACGAACTTGGCATTAATTCCACATTTGATAATTCAGCTTATACGCAAAGTTCCCTTTCAAAAGACGAAAACTTCAAAATCAAACTTCAGTTTTAAACACATTTGAAATTCCAGTCAATTGGGCGAATATATATGAGTTACCGCACCTATAATAGATTCCAAAAACTTCGCAAAAACCCTTACAGCTGGATCCAGTAAATATTCTACCAAGACCCTAACTTTATTTCTCACAGAAATATTAACTGCCGTGAAAGCAAAACTTCAGACGTATTGTACCACAACATATATATGCAAGAAGTCGTGTAAATCAAATGTGGATTCTCAAAAAATTTAAAAGTACTTTTATGATACTGTATTTAAAATCACAAACGTTTCCCACATCAACAGCATCAAAACTGACTTTTTCAATACTTAACATGACTATTCCTCTCGATTAATAAAAAACTAGGCTTTTTAACATCATAGACAGCTGCTTTTTCAATGAAATATTCATATCATTTGATCAGTCATTCAAAAAACTTTGTCAAATACCATTCTGATTCTACGCGCAAGTACTATGAAGTTGATATCAAAAAGATGCTGGAGTTTCTCATTGATAATATCTACTGGCCTTTGGTGATCAAGTCTTCCGATATTTTGTTAGAATTCACATAGACACGAATTGTGCTCTTTTGTTAGCTGACCTGATTTTAAATTCTTAGGAGGCAGAATTTATTCAAAAGCTGCTACATGAGAAAAAAAACAACTCATCTCTTGACGTGGCCTTTTCAACATTTAGATACATCGACGACGTTTAATCTATTAACAATGTTCATTTTCATTCAAGTTGATTCAATATATTCCAGTGAACTTGAAATAAAAAAAAACACCACCGAGTCTTTCACATTTGCTTCATAATTGGATATTTAATTGAACATGGATGTTAACGGCAAACTAACTATATCTGTCCCTGGTGACTGTCTCGGGTGTAACCAAATCTATAATGGGTATCGTATTAGTTAATTGGATTCTTGGCAGGGTATATGGACTCACATTAATTCTCTGTTAAAGAATATAATCTCCCGAGCCTTACATTCCCTGTCAAAATATATATCTAAACTTTGACAGGGAATGTGAATCCATATACTCTGCCAAGATTCCATTTAACGAATATGTCCTGCTGCAGTGCGATGTTGATAATGTTTATTTTACTCCATTTTGTATCACTATTCTTGACGAGGTACATGACCTCATATTCCCGGCTTGTCGTCAAATAAAATGCCTAGATTTTTATCTGCAGTAGGACATCTAAATCTGTTTACAGAATAGTCGAATATGTCCATGGTATGAATAAATCTGTCAATGTTATAACTAAATCTGTCCCGGGTATAACTAAATCTGTCCATATTATAACTAAATCTGTTCACGATATAACTAAATAGATTAAACATTTTCATGGACAGATTTATTGATACCACGGACAGATTTAGCTATATCATGGACATATTTATTTATATCATGGAAGGTTTAGTTATACGGAGTTATCCGTTGTCAAAATCAGTGTGCCAAGAACGGCCTAACAATCGGTATGAAACATGTCAGACAGCATTTGACCTAATGATAGGTTGTATTGACGATCTAGATCGTTATAACGACCATAGAATTTGCGAAATACTGACTTCAATCGAGACTGTTGAAACCCCTGCACCATCAATTTGTTTGTCAGTAGCTTGCCTCGATTTAAAAACTGACTATATGCAGAGCAAGCTCTTGCGTATCGAATCAGTCGAGAGATATAAACACCATATGCAAGTGATAATGGAACATTACTACATAAATATGGGAAGTTGACGATGGAGAAGCTGAAATCACCCTGTTTGTCACACAGTTGAGTTGTCAGTTTGCCGTTAATGTCTACTTTTAATAAGATATCTAAGTATGAAGCAGAAGTGGATGACTCTGTGGTGTCTTTTATTTCGACCTCACAGGGATGCAAGAGGAAGATAACGGACAGTGATCAATCTCATAACTCCTACAAGCAATACAAAATAGATAGTTGGGCAAACACGGACCCCTGGACACACCAGAGGTGGGATCAGGTGCCTAGGAGGAGTAAGCATCCCCTGTTGACCGGTCACACCCGCCGTGAGCCGTGATATATCGAATCGACATATGAATGAAAGTTATTATTGTTAATAGACAAAACGTTGTCGATATATCTAAATGTCGAATTGAATGCCAGAGCAAGAGATTTTTTCTTCTCGCGTAGAAGTTTTGAATAAATTCTGCTTCATATGAATATAGAAACAGGTCAACTAACAAAGGAACACAATTCGTGCCCATTGGAATTCCAACTGACTGATATAACTAAATCTGTCAATGTTATAACTAAATTTATCCATGATATAACTAAATCTGTCCATGATATAACTAAATCTGTCCATGATATAACTAAATCTGTCCATGGTATAACTAAATCTGTCCATGGTATAACTAAATCTGTCCATGATATAACTAAATCTGTCAATGTTATAACTAAATCTGTCCATGATATAACTAAATCTGTCCATGATATAACTAAATCTGTCCATGGTATAACTAAATCTGTCCATGGTATAACTAAATCTGTCCATGATATAACTAAATCTGTCCATGGTATAACTAAATCTGTTCATGATATAGCTAAATCTGTCCATGATATAACTAAATCTGTCCATGATATAACTAAATCTGTCCATGATATAGCTAAATCTGTCCATGATATAGCTAAATCTGTCCATAGTATAACTAAATCTGTCCATGATATAACTAAATCTGTCTATGTTATAACTAAATCTGTCCCAGGTATAACTAAATCTGTGTATGAAAAATTTAAATCCATCCATGATATAAATAAATATGTCCATGATATAAATAAATGTGTCCATGATGTAAATGAATGTGTCCATGATGTAAATAAATGTGTCCATGATGTAAATAAATGTGTCCATGATGTAAATGAATGTGTCCATGATGTAAATAAATGTGTCCATGATGTAAATAAATGTGTCCATGATGTAAATGAATGTGTCCATGATGTAAATGAATGTGTCCATGATGTAAATGGATCTGTCCATGATGTAAATGAATGTGTCCATGATGTAAATGAATGTGTCCATGATGTAAATGAATGTGTCCATGATGTAAATAAATGTGTCCGGGGTATATAATGGTTAAGAACAGCCTTTTGTTTGTCTGATGTTTGGATACACCAGGGACACGTTAGTAGTCAGACGAGCATCCTGGTGATTTTGACTATCTCACACGAGCATCCTGGTGATTTTGACTATCTCACACGAGCATCCTGGTGAATTTAATTATCTTACTGAAAACAGTTTAACTTTCGAATGGTAAAGCATGATAAAATTCATAATTTACCATTAAATATCCATTGTTAGATTATTTTAAAGTACTTATGCGTTTTAAAATATCTGAACAAATTATCGCATTCAGTGACACTAGGTGGCGTTATTACATGTAGTACATGTATACCAAATTCCAGAAGCGGTTCAGCATTATTCTGGTGAAAAATGATATCGTCCAATTTGTGCATATAAAAAGCCAAACAACCAAAGAGCATAAAACATCCCGCGGTAGTGTGGGTAGCTGTAGATAAACTTGGGTTCTGGAACTTTGGTCTTTTCAGTAATGGATTATGCTGATAATCCTGTTAAATTTATCTTTCTGTCGATCTACGTTGAATACATTTAAAGTTTGAGGTGATAATAGATTTCTTTAACTCTGAATTGGAATTTTAAAACTTAGCTCTATTAGGGAACAGTAACAACTCCGCCAAATGATGAAAATTGAAATACCCAAATTAAACACAGCTATCAATAAAATAGTTATAAATAATATGCTGCGATTCTTTTTAGAGAAAGTTTTCACGTACATACAACTCTGAAAGATTTACCACCATATAGTTAGAGGATTTGAATTATTTAAAGACTTGTCAAGCCCATTCAACCGAATGTCAGTATATGTTTATATCTTTGAAGTATTGTAATTAATAAGACATAATATATATATATATATATATATATAAAGGAAATTTATCCTAGAATTTTACAAGTACATTGAATGGGATGCTATGTACATTGTAAGCCTCTTCACACGAGCATATTGAATAGAGCTGTGTGTGAGCAGGCTCAAGGTATACCATCACATATCTATCAAAAACTGAAAGACATTTAATCGTTTTAATTACATTTGGTAAAACAACGGTGGTTAGCCTACTGCATATGTAGATTAGTTCAAGTGTATTCATGCGTAGTGAGTAACCTGTTTCAAAAATTTATGATGAGATAATTAACCTTCAGTTTCAATTCGTAAGAATGTTTAAGAAAAAGAACTGAATATAAATATTGTGCACGTATATGTCATCCCAGCAATTTATTCAAACATTTACGATATTCCTTTTTAAATCGGAATGATTTCATACTTGATTTTAGCCAATCACGTAACACCTAGACATTTGTATCTCTGCTCTACTGTGAGACAAACAGCCTTCAGGATAAACATCCGGTGGGTTGGTAGACTTCTTTCCTATCCTGATTCTACTCTAAGGAAATAAAAGCCAGAAAATCTAGACCCCATACATAAATACGGCTCCAGTTTCAAACTTTCTATAATGTTCCTTTCTGGATGCAGACAGAGACACAGCGATTAACTATAAATATATAAGAATTCTCCGTGTATGACACATCATATGATTAAATCAAAATGAGTTGGCGCCTGTATATTAAGGATGGACTGGACAGTACACATATCCATGGGTAAAACAATTCTTCAATTTCCTATTTTTTGTGTATTTTCCATGTTTAACCCCTTAACTAACGATCAGAAGCGGTGACGTATGGCGACCAAGTTTCCGTTCAAGATTACATTTTTAAATATTAAAATTAGTAAATAAATATCCAATATACATTATGAAAAAACGATTAGAGATGGGGTTCTGAATTTGTGTTACTTTTGATGTTGTATATCCTTATGAATAAATGATTGTAAATGTGAGAAATTGTATCGAACACGATCTCATTATGAAATGAAATTTTGAGTTTTATGGCAGCCAAGAAAGGCAATTATTAAATACATGTATAACCCCTCTAGGTGTTTTATCCTTCATCATACACTGTAATTATCACCCACGTGTTTAAAAGTACAAATAAACTATTTCCAATTTTATTTCGTGAAATATAAATTCAGATAAATCATAAAGCTTTTTCGCAGACCTTGTGTTTTTTATGTAAAGTTGAACTTCAATTCTTTTAATCAATGAAATTTAACCTCAAAATGCACTAATCACCCGATTGGTTCTTTTTTTATATATACGCTACTGGATACATATATAGGAATTCTTGTCATATTCAAGACCAAAAATGATTATTCACTCAAGTTTTGTCAGTTTGAAGATTAAATGAATCACCAACATGAATATTCAATATTATTTTTTTATGTCATAATACTAACGTTTATTTTCCTTGGCGTCCGCAACAAAACAAATTCTGTCACATTTCATCAAAGCAGAAGTCACAATTGTTCCGCCAGAGGTCGTACGTGTTATATTAATCTAATGCCCCTCAAGGAGACAAATTGAAAAGTCTCTCCAGAGATGTAAAAAAAAAGATGAGGTAATTGGAAAAAAATAAGTTAGAAGTTGCTCGTCCTGACTGAACTGGAAAACATGTTACCACGTTGACATTAAGAAATAATCCATAGGCCATTGGTAAAAACCAGCAAGACTGTGATAACACTCCAAGAACGCAGATTCCGTTACTGAAGAAAAAGATGGAAAAGTTATACCATACACCCGAGGACGCTCGCCAACAGAGGCAGACTGCTGATCGATCATCTGTCTATATATCTATCTATCTATCTATCTATCTATCTGTCTGGCCATCTCTCTCTCTCTCTCGCTCTCTCTCTCTCTCTCTCTCTCTCTCGCTCTCTCTCTCTCTCTCTCTCTCTCTCATATATATATATATATCCAACCTTCCATCTTTTATCCATCTATCTATCCTTTTTATCAGCTCAAAATACACAGACTTGTTTCATAAAACCGAACAGATATAGGCATTGCTTGGTGTTCAATAACAGAAGAAACAACAGCTATCATTTAATATCGTCTAATGAAGCAATACAATGTTTCTGTTTCACCTGATATTTCAGATAAAAAAAACCCCGGTGAATCTAGCACAACATTCCATTAACCCAGATCTATCATGTTGATTAAATCGGGTCCCTGATTTATACAAATACGTGGACTTTAACACGAAATCTTATGAAATGAATTTCTCATTGTAAAAACGTGCACTGTGACACGGAATCTTATGAAATAGGTTCCTAATTGTAAACAACCACATCAAAACTTGTGAAATTTGCAAAACAGTAGTGTAGAAATTATTAGGAAATGAAAGTGTTTATATATTTGATTTTTAAAAAGACTTTGTCAGTTTCCCGCTATCATAGTGAGTGACTAGAACAATCACACCACAATCACAGCCAATCAATAGAACAATCACACCACAATCACAGCCAATCAATAGAACAATCACACCACAATCACAGCCAATCAATAGAACATCACACCACTATCACAGTCACTCACTAGAACAATCACACCGCTATCACAGTCACTCACTAGAACAATCACACCACAATCACAGCCAATCAATAGAACAATCACACCACAATCACAGCCAATCAATAGAACATCACACCACTATCACAGTCACTCACTAGAACAATCACACCGCTATCACATTCAGTCACTAGAACAATCACACCGCTATCACAGCCAATCAATAGAACAATCACACTATTATCACAGCCAGTCACTAGAACAATCACACCGCTATCACAGCCAGCCACTAGAACAATCACACTGCTACCACAGGCAATCATAGAACAATCACACCGCTATAACAGTCAGTCACTAGAACAATCACACCGCTATCACAGTCAGTCACTAGAACAACCACACCGCTATCACAGCCAGTCACTAGAACAATCACACCACTATCACAGCCAGCCACTAGAACAATCACACTGCTACCACAGGCAATCATAGAACAATCACACCGCTATAACAGTCAGTCACTAGAACAATCACACCACTATCACAACCACTAGAACAATCACGCCGCTATCACAGTCAATCACTAGAACAATCACACCACTATCACAACCACTAGAACAATCACGCCGCTATCACAGTCAGTCACTAGAACAATCACACCACTATCACAGTCAATCACTAGAACAATAACACAGCTATCACAGTCAGTCACTAGAACAACCACACCGCTATCACAGTCACTAGAACAATCACACCACTATCACAACCACTAGAACAATCACGCCGCTATCACAGTCAGTCACTAGAACAATCACACCACTATCACAGTCAATCACTAGAACAATCACACAGCTATCACAGTCAGTCACTAGAACAACCACACCGCTATCGCAGTCAGTCACTAGAACAATCACACCACTATCACAACCACTAGAACAATCACGCCGCTATCACAGTCAGTCACTAGAACAATCACACCACTATCACAGTCAGTCACTAGAACAATCACACCACTATCACAGTCACTCACTAGAACAATCACACCACTATCACAACCACTAGAACAATCACGCCGCTATCACATTCAGTCACTAGAACAACCACACCACTATCACAGTCACTCACTAGAACAACCACACCACTGTCACAGTCAGTCACTAGAACAATCACACCACTATCACAGTCACTCACTAGAACAACCACACCGCTATCACAGCCAGTCACTAGAACAATCACACCGCTATCACAGTCACTCACTAGAACAATCACACCACTATCACAGTCAGTCACTAGAACAATCACACCACTATCACAGTCACTAGAACAATCACACCGCTATCACAGTCAATCACTAGAACAATCACACCGCTATCACAGTCAATCAATAGAACAATCACACCGCTATCACAGTCAGTCAATAGAACAATCACGCCGCTATTATAGTGAACCAGCTATTACAGTAAGGATCTATCTAAAGTAGTGAGTCCGCTATTACAGCGAGCATCTATTTAGCATTATAACGAGAATCTCTCTCTAAATTAGTATTGAGTCTGGTAGCGAGGCTTTCAATCACAAAGTCCATTATCATCTTTTAGACACTCTTTCGATATTGTAATTCAGTGCATGAGAATGAAGAGACAGCCATTGTCGATTTCTCCCTCAAACAGAAAGCCCACTTTCATAACGAGTTTCCTTTTACAAACAACGAGCCCTCTCAAGTGTGTATAGCACAACGAGGCCCTTCTATATGATTGGGATTTTTGTTGAGTAACTTTACGAAATACATGTACAGTGTTCTGGTTAAAAGTCTGTGGATTTCTGCTTGAAAGAATTTAGTACCTTGATGAATTCTCTAACGATCTGGTAGTTTACATAGCAGACAAGAACATTTCTGACATAGAAAAATGAAATATTTCGAAATATCACACACACAGTTATGATTGTCAACCTTGACTTTTGAAGAGCCTGGATTCATTTTGTTCTTTGTGAGAATATGAAACTTAGCGGTAGGGTACTATTATCCCTGTGAACATGAATGTATATCCTGGCTTACAAGATGTTCCTCTGAGAGTCGGGTGTCTCCCACTGTATAGATGTATATCCTGGCTTACAAGATGTTCCTCTGAGAGTCGGGTGTCTCCCACTGTATAGATAATGAGGGCTGATCAATAAAATAAACCCAGGTAAATGCCAAAAGTGGGTCAAAGAGACGAAAAATGGATCTATAATGCGCTGATGTTAAGAAATATGTCTTTCATGTTTTGTGGCAACACAAAAGTGTAGGCTAGAAAAAGCCGATGAAATGCGAAAAATATCATTTACGTTTATATATTAATAGTATTTCTTTTCACTCTGCGCTAATCGTTTTCTAAAATAGATGCTTTTTTTCTCGCGGTGCCCTTTACACAATGTGTCATTACTGTTGTGTAGAGCGCATTCTCGGGTTACTTGTGTACAGGTGAACAGCCCCCACGGAAACTGAAAATCGTTGGAGGAGGTTCATGAGTCACAATGCTAAACTGCGTATCCTCCTCACGTGATCTGATACTTCGGAACGTTTTGAAAGAAATAAATCATGAAAAGAAGATTTAGCTTGCTCTCTATTTTCATTTGATAGGTTAAGCTGGTAATAAATGTTACTCTAACAAATGTTTCATATTACTGTCTTAAAAAACTACGACAACCGATTTATGATGAATTGAAAAATCGGTTGGGAGTGAACAAAGAAGAAAAAACAGAACAAGATGTGTTTGTGAAACACTATGCATATGGACTGTGGTCAAGATCAACGTTGGACAATTTGACCCTTATATATAGTCAATTTGTCACTTATAGCTTTGACCCTTCAGCTGTATAGTACACGGGTTATGACAAGGTTAAAGGTTAAGGATACTGCGCGTCTACAACTACAACGATCGAAATGTTTAAAAGGAAACAAGATCCAGGTCTGACAATGAATGTTTGACTTCATCTGTCTGATTAAATCATCTGATATCGCATTGTGTCTGACTTGAGTTAAATTCTAATGAACGATTTAAAGCCTACACATCTTGTTTATTCAGATCTGGTTCGGTAACGAAGCCAAACTTTCCATACACCTGTAAATCTGTACTTCTTGTAATTTTCTTGAGAATCATTTTACCGCGCGCACACAATTTCATTTATACATGTTAGTATAGGTACACACCCCCCGCGGGGTTGGCCGTTCTAAGATATAAATCCTTCACGATTCTAAAATTGTACAATCTTTGTCAATTATATTTATTTTGTTTAGAATTTCCTCACGAAACGGAATAATATTCTGCGTTGTGTCCGTAATTCTGCCGTTTCCAGACTTTAGCTCCAGGACATTGCGATAGTTCCTTCTGTGGATGTTTGCAGTAATCCAGACTTTAGCTCCAGGACATTGCGATAGTTCCTTCTGTGGATGTTTGCAGTAATCAGTTTTGGGATGCGGTGCATGTTTCGATTGTCTTCCTTGACGGTCAGCTTCCCGTCATTTTATTGGCTGGAACAACAGAGACAAACAGTATTTTATGGGTTATAGCAAATTAAAGGTTTTTATCTCTCAAAGTACTTTTGCCTTGTTTCATGTTTTCAGGTTATGTGTAAAACACGAAACAAGAAAAAATGGAATGAGATACAACAAATGATGATAATGATAACCTTTAGATCTCAATAAGGGGGTGGAGGTTGGTTGGTTGGTTGTGATTTTGATTTAATTTTGTTATATAAACAAAGACTTAGTGAAACAGAAACAACATCTAACTCGCCCTCCCTATCTTGACATTTAACTCGCTCTTCCTATCCTGCCACCTAACCCGCTCTCCCTATCCTGATATCTAACTCGCCCTCCCTATCCTGCAATGGGGAAACCACAGTTTTGACAGATTTAATTAGTACAAAACTATTAATGAAATAAAAATGCTTAATCGATTACTTCGGATCCTGATCATGATATTTGCAATCAAATGATAACTTTAAAGATAAAATGAATCTGTTTTATAATGGTCCCAATTTCGCGATTAGCTCAAGATTCTCAGTTTCTGATCCATACCAATGATAAATCCATCATCACGAGAGCAACCATAACAAATTAATAAATCATTTTATCTTCCTCTGTAAATTTACCGATGACTTCATCCGAGACTTGATCTAAGCGAATGTCACATACAGGTGGGGTATATTTAAAACCCATGGCACACCCAATTGTTTGTTTATATAAAACGGAAATGAATACGAAGATATTGCTTTCTTATGCAAGTCTCAGAAGACAACAAAGCTATGTAGAAGGTGGCACTGGAATCACACATCCTGTTTTGTTAAAGCTCTGTTGAAAATGGCGCTGGAATCACACATCCGGTTTTGTTAAAACTCTGTTGAAGGTGGCGCTGGAATCACACATCCTGATTTGTTAAAGCTCTGTCTATAGGGAAAAGAGTACCAATTCATTTCCCATAGACCTCAATGCTAACCTTTGGCCCTCTCACTAATTAACTATATCAATTTTAAACAAATAACCACAAACATTTCAAAGTTCATTCCAAGTGTTGATAAAAAACGACAAAAAATATATAGGGCCCCGTACCTTTTATAGGCCATATTTGTACTTTTTTACAACACCTAGCAATCTGCTGTAAATTACACACTTCATTTAAAGTACACCCCCATCATGGTAATTTCCTCAGTCATTTCTCGATTTTGTGCGATAATTTTTCATCCTGACAATTAATTTGAACCTCTATAATATTTCTTTCAATTCCAAATAATTTCACTCTTGATATTAGCCAATCACGCAACACCTAGACATTTATACCTCCGCTCAATCTTGGGTAAACTGCGTCCGGGTTACGCATACGGGGGTTTGGTACTCTCATTCCTCGAAGGTGGCGCTGGAATCATACATCCTGTTTTCTTCAAATCAATGTAGGCGTTTTTAAACTTCAGATGACCGATATAAGTTCTTCGACGTGTATGCACGTATTGATGTAGACCAACTGACCAGTAAACACTCAGTGTTGATAAAAGACGTTCAAATATCACGAAATTGTATGAACTATCCCTGATGCAAGTGATCAATGTTTGCAGGATGGGAGTAAAAATAATCTACATACCGACTTATATGTTCTAATGGTGAGTTGATTTGTGAAATAGGACCTGTGGGATTGGTAAATGGCTTCTGCCATTGTTTTCAATTTCATTAAAAGTTCCAATACTAAACCGAGCTTGAAAAAAAGAGAGAAAAGAGTGCGGGTCATAATTCTAAATCAAACCTTAGTTTAGATGCTGTTTCCGTTTTATTCGGTCTTTGTTATCTAACAAAATTGAATAAAAATCACAAAATCAAATGAAAATCACAAGCTGTCCCCTTTTGATAATTTTCAAAAGCTCATTAGTTTGATTTTTGTGGCTGAATCCCATTTCGTCCATATCAAATGGAAATCACAAGCTGTTCCCTTTAGATGATATTTAAAGGTTATTAGTTGTTTTGCTGCACTTCATTTTTGTGTATATATAGATATTGATATGCTATTTATGTATATGTTAATTTAATATTCAGAGGTCAGTAATGCATGACTACTTTAAAACTGGAGTCCACATTTCTTAGTTTCGGCCTCGTTTTCAAATTAAGACATTGACCAGCAGAATATACATATCACTGAAGGCAACAGACTGCAAGGAAATGTCAAGAAATCCATCTAAGATTTCAGACCACGTGGCACAGAACTATAATTACAGGAATGTGAATGACATTCACACAGAGTCAGCAATTTTGTGAGAATGGTTTTTTTTCTTCTTCAAAGATCGATATTATTTTCAGCTTTGATGTCTCAAAATGGTGTCTATGTAGAACGTTCGCTTTATCCTGCTATTCCATGTGCAATGATTTACTGAATCCTTGACAGTTTTTCTTTTACATTGGTAGGCCGCTGTAACAGTTTCAGTTAATGGGCTGATATACATGCTAATTACCATATATTTCATCCAAGAAAGACGAATCATCATTTTGAATTCCAAATTCCAATGAAACAGCCAGCCATTACACAACAGAACTGGTTTTTTGTTTGACGTCCCATCGAGCCGACTGAAGGTGAAATATCACAGAATTAGACCTATGCTTAGCAGAGAGGTTTCTTTAACGTGCCAATGCCTGCCGCGACACAGAACCTTCGTTTTTAATGTCATATCCGAAAGACTCGTAATTCTCACTTCTGAATTCCGAGCGTTTGGCGAATGAGCAATCGCTACCTACCTACGTGGCCATGACACGACAACGGAACTGGTAAAACTTATTCCAGTATCATGAGGTAGATAGGCTGATTATTAGTGTTCATACTGCGATAGAGTACTAATTGTTATGTACTATTTTACGCTGGTCACGTTTGCTTTCAATAGAAACAGTTCTTTTCGATTATAGTATATGCATTATTAATATGTCACGTAGGAAAGATTCGTGTGGTTCCTAATCGGATAGCGTTGGCTGGTTCCCAATAAGATAGCGTTGGCTGGTTCCTAATAAGATAGCGTTCGTTGGTTCCATATAAGATAGCCTTGGCTGGTTCCTAATAAGATAGCGTTGACAGGTTCTTTATAAGATAGCGTTGGCTGGTTCCTAATAGGATAGCGTTGGCTGGTTCCTAATAAGATAGCGTTGGTTGGTTCCGTATAAGATAGCGTTGGCTGGTTCCGTATAAGATAGCGTTGGTTGGTTCCTAATAAGATAGTGTTGATTGGTTTCGTATAAGGTAGCATTGTTGGTTCCTAATAAAGTAGTGTTGGTTGGTTCCTAATAAGATAGCGTTGGTTGGTTCCTTATAAGATAGCCTTGGCTGGTTCCTAATAAGATAGCGTTGACAGGTTCTTTATAAGATAGCGTTGGCTGGTTCCTAATAGGATAGCCTTGGCTGGTTCCTAATAGGATAGCGTTCGTTGGTTCCATATAAGATAGCCTTGGCTGGTTCCTAATAAGATAGCGTTGACAGGTTCTTTATAAGATAGCGTTGGCTGGTTCCTAATAGGATAGCGTTGGCTGGTTCCTAATAAGATAGCGTTCGTTGGTTCCATATAAGATAGCCTTGGCTGGTTCCTAATAAGATAGCGTTGACAGGTTCTTTATAAGATAGCGTTGGCTGGTTCCTAATAGGATAGCGTTGGCTGGTTCCTAATAAGATAGCGTTGGTTGGTTCCGTATAAGATAGCGTTGGCTGGTTCCGTATAAGATAGCGTTGGTTGGTTCCTAATAAGATAGTGTTGATTGGTTTCGTATAAGGTAGCATTGTTGGTTCCTAATAAAGTAGCCTTGGCTGGTTCCTAATAAGATAGCGTTGGTTGGTTCCATATAAGATAGCCTTGGCTGGTTCCTAATAAGATAGCGTTGACAGGTTCTTTATAAGATAGCGTTGGCTGGTTCCTAATAGGATAGCCTTGGCTGGTTCCTAATAGGATAGCGTTCGTTGGTTCCGTATAAGATAGCGTTGGTTGGTTCCATGTAAGACAACGTTGGCTGGTTCCTAATATGATAGCCTTGGCTGGTTCCTAATAGGATAGCGTTCGTTGGTTCCGTATAAGATAACGTTGGTTGATTCGTTATAAGATAGCGTTGGTTGGTTCCGTATAAGATAGCGTTGGTTGGTTCCGTATAGGATAGCGTTGGTTGGTTCCGTATAAGACAGACGGTAAATGTTTTGGAGGATAACATTGGTTGTTTCTTTTCATCTCGCTTTGTTTTTTCTATGTTGATAGATCTTACATGTATGAATTGCAACGATTGCACAAAAAACAAAAGAATATCGAAATTGCATACAACATGTTGCTTGTCTTTTCAATGAGAACAGATTTTAGGTATTTGGCATTGTTGTACATGGCATTTTGAATTGGCACGTCTTAATACAAGATTTTTGAGATAATTCAAGAAATCACAGAAGAACAATGTGGGAAAGCGGCAAAAATAATCTACTCAAGTTTTCACTCTCTAAACTAACACACGGAAAATATTACAGAAAAAACTGATTCAAAAGAGACTATCGCAAATTTTTTTTTTCTTGAGTCATCTGGAAGTATAAACGTATAAATAGAAAACAAGAACTGCAAATTTTTATGTACCTTATCCATTATTGAAGCTCCTCATTATGACGCCCATAACTGTGATATCAGTGTGGTGGTGTTAGATACATGGCCGCGGTGACCTAGAGGTTAGAGCTTTCGCTCCGCACGGGGAAGGTCGGGGTTCGAATCCCGGCCGCGACAGACCCAAGTCGTTAAAACAGGTAGTGACAACTCCATTGTCAAACGCTCAGCACAAGGTGTGAATGTCACGGGTCCTCGGAGATGACCTTAAAAACAGATGTCCCATGTCACAGTAGGAATTTGAAGCCCTTCACCGATCTTGGTGACGTCTCCATATGAGTGAAAAATTCTCGAGAGGGACGTTAAGCAAGATACAATCAATCAATCCTACTAGCTCGATCGAAAGAGCAAGAAGCTGAAATCGTGCCAGAAGTCCCCGGTTCGACCCTCACCAGAGGGGATAGTATAAAGTTGGTTGAGGGCACAGATCCGTTCTTGTGTCAAACAAAACAGTCGTTGTCCTCAGACCCTGTCTACAACTGTTTTGCTATAATCTTCATTTCTAAGTTGTTTTACAAGATGCACATGGTTTGTTGACTTTGAACTTTTAACGGAACAGTGTGATTGAGTACATTGATCATCGATTCCACTAGTATAAAAAGACATACCCAATATCCTAATTGATAATTACATTTTTCGTGTTTCTGTTCTGCGTTTCATCTAATTAATTTTGTATTTCATCAGCAGTCAAATCAGTGAATCTCGTCATCACGTAAACAAAGCAGCAGACCGAGGACCACGTGACTTCTGTAGCCAATAGAAATAGGGCAGCCTATGACTGCTAATAGACCATGAGCATGAGAGTTAGCTTAACTATTAAAATGGTTTTAATTCGTATTAGTTTTATACAGAAAAAAATTAAAGTGTATAACAACCTCTGTTACATAATGCAACAGTGTTGGTTTAAAAAACAATACTTGTGATTTCCATCAGTGGAACTCTTCAAATTAAAGGCGCGTAAAGTCGTGCTACCGGGACAACGTAAACATTAGGCGCACGTAATTTGGCATTGAACATGAATTAAAATCAACTGCAAACCACAACACAGATCAAAATTCTAAAGTTAAAAGAAGTTAATTATTTTAACAAGAAAAAACACAAACTTCTTATACTATGTGAGGGAGCACAGGTACTGAATTTGCTAAATTTGACCGATATAAAGCATCAACCACAAGAAGAACTGTAAAGGAAGAAACCTATGCACATCCAACATAAAGAAATTTTCTTGTAAATGATGGGATTCATATGCTTTTAAAGTTATTCTGTCAGACTATGAAGATATTTTATCATACAATTAGTGCAGGTTCATATGACATGGACTTTGGAAGCATGCATGTAAAGATATTTTGAAATAAATTATCCATCTGTCAAACTGCAATTTTTTTTAAATTCTGAGACGTCTATAACTCTATAATTAACACAACTATTATGATTCCGAACTTCATCTAAGCTACTTAAAAAGTTACAAATGTCAATGGAATTCGGAATCAATATTTGGAATTTTTGAAATAGATGTGATGGCGTTCAAAAACACATTAGTTTTATATATTAGTGTTAGATTTGTTTTAATGCAATTTTACTAATGGTAATTTTACCATGACACCATGCTTTTTAAATATATATATATATATATATATATTTAAAAAAGGGGGGCTATCTATGTTTTGCTTATATCCCGGTAATCTCGCACTTGCTCGCGAGACTTGTTCATTGACGCGCAAGAGTCATCAAAGCGCGATAACTCTGACGGGACTGTAATAGGGAGTATTCGATAAACATGTAAATTTTAATTTAACTTAAAAGTCCCATCATTCGTTGCTTCGTTATATGTCCATCAATAAAACGATATTTTTTCATTTCCCGTCTGGTTGGTTTTTTTTCAACAAAAGATGAAATGTAGTTCTGGTTCTTATAGTAATATAATCTGCAAATACAACCTGTCATTAGCTCGAATGCTGACCGACGTGTTTCATACTAATTGTTCTTAAGTTGTTCTTTACATATACTGAATCTCCGTTTACCTGATCAAGATATAAGGCTTACGGTGGGTGTGACCGGTCAACAGGGGATGCTAACGCCTCCTAGGCACCTGATCCCACCACTGGTATATACAGGGGTCCGTATTTGTCCTACTCTTAATTTAGTATTCTTTATAGGATTGATCGCTTTTCGTTATCTTCATCTTATCCATAGCACCAACAGTCGTCCACAAATGGTGTTGGTTTCAAGCAAAAATATGTACAAACGATTCAGTATATATTTCTATAAAAATAATTTTATTTATTAAGTCAACAAAATTGCGAAGTACGCCATACAATTCCAATCAAATATCAAAACAGCATGTACAACGGTTTTCTCCAATAGAAACGGTTCAAAATGGTCCAATTTCTCATACAATTTTCTCCAACATGGTGTACATTAAGACTGAACACAAAATTGGTTAATACCTTTATAAATGAGGTAAAACTAATTAGAAATGTTCTCAAAATTAATGTAACAACATTCTATGTGTGCTAAAATGTCAGCGAATCCTACAAATACAATGCCACTTGTTGTAGGAAATCCAAGGCTTGTGAGCCATTACAAAATATTATACAATACAATCAGCATTGATAAACAGAGAGAAAACCAACGCGACATATCAATTCTCTGTCTTCATTCAAATTATTGCAAATTTATAGAAAGACTTAAAAAAAAATCGCTTTACTACAATGTATCAATAAAAATCCTAAATCGAGAAATTTCATCGGTAAATGTATAAAATGTACAATGTAAATTACAGAATTGAATACTGAATACGGTATTCATTATTCTCACATTAATTTCATTGCATTATATTTCACATTTATAATGCAATAGAAATAAATGATAACTTATTAAACAATAGAAAAATCAGATGTTTATAAGCTACAATATCTAAACTGTTGCCATTGATATCACGCACAACTCCCTGTTCCTTCGGAATGTAACAAAACATGTCTATTCTACTAGACAATTGGCAAAAGCAATCTTATCAACTGTTATCGAAGTTCAACACAAATTCTAGTCTATATTTTGTATCTGTGTTAAGCACTCTTCCTAGACACTTATTAATGATCCATAGTAGCGGTTAAGCCTAGAGGATTGTTTTGCTACAATCAGAAAGTTAGGATTTCTCATAAAACTGCCTTTCATTGTTGTTGCCAATTGTAAAAGTGGGGGAGTACAACGCACAAAACACAATGCTCTTTGTATATACTTCAAACCCAAATGTGAATTAACTTGAACCACTTCCGAATTCTCCCCAAAATAATTTTAGATATATTTTTACAATCATCTTCATTGACTTCCAGGAAACACAGTTCTATTTTGTGCGCTATTGCCTTTGTAAATTGTGCATGACTTTGATGTTTCAGCTGTAGCCTGTTCTATTTCCGTGAAAAAGATACACTTTTATTTTTAGTAGAAAGAGACAGTGTTTTATATTTCTAAAGAAGTCAGATTTACCCATACAGGTAGATTAACACAGATATAACACGGCCCAATTCCGGAATATTGCCATCGCACTCTAGAGATTATTTTTTTTTTTTTTTTTAAAAAAAAATCCCTAGACATAAATTAACCGTATCAAAATATGAAAGAGGCGGGATAAACGCGGCAATTGAGTTGAAGCACATTAAATCTGTGAAAATAAAGTCAACAGTTATTGACTGGCAATATAATATAATCACGCCCTATCAAAAGTACCCAATGTCGGTCAAAAGTTTCGCCTGAATTGTGAATGTACGTGATGAAATTCAAATTGTCTGCTAACATCTCCTTATAGATAGACTGACATTCAACAGAGATGTAATGTGTAATATGTTTTACATATATAGCTTTCAAATTGATCCGACTCTCAGGATTAAGAATCCAACAAAAGTACTCGTATAGGGATGTATATCGTGCATATGCTGCCGGAGGGTCTTGATGTTGTAAAACGTTGCTATTAATTTTGAGTACGAGAGCTGGATAAGTACATATACAACAATCAAGCTTGAAACATACAGAATTATCCTCCAACATATTAATTCTATCTACATACGCAGTGCTTTGTTTTCGGGTAATAAATTCACAGGAACGGCACTATCAAGCCAAAGTGCACGACGCGCTGAAATATTCAATAAGGTAAAAGTGAAATAATGATGAACATGTTCATATCTTCATTAAAACGTTGAAACAGTCTCCATGTTCTCTGGTGCTTGCAGCATATTGGCGGTTTGTGCGTAATTCTTTTTTCGCATAGTCAAAATGTCCCTCATGGAGGACAAAGAATTCCCAATATTTTTAGGCTTGAAAATGGAAGGGGAACCGTTTGATATGGCACCTAGGGAAAACTTTCTACTGATATCACAGAAACACTTTGTCTGATGAACACCAATAGGAGAAATTTTGGCGTTTTTGCCCAGTGATTTTTGAATAATGTCACAACTTTTCCTCCGGCAAAGATTTTCCGTTGAGGAGTTGTTATTGTTGTTTTTAAACAAGTCTGTTTCGGATTTGGTTTTGGGCGGAATGCTAGGGCAACACAGGAGAGATGACGTCATCGGAGTCGTCTGCCTCTCATATGAGGGGACGTCTTCATGGGGATTAGAGGTGATGTTTATTTGAATCTCTGTACGGGCTCCCGTAACAGGTACAGAGTGAGAAATTCTGTTACAAACAGATTCAATTGGAGTGGCTTCTAAAACACCGTTCACATCCGTAATTTTATAATTTTGGCCTTTAGAATGAAGGTTTTTAAAGTTTTCTTTGTCTTCTGCTGAGGGACCACTTTCCATATCGCACCCCACACAATCGATTTGGGGTTTCTGTTCGGCATAAACTTCTGCTTCAAATTTGAAGCACGTGTTATTGTTAACAATATTATTTAAATCAGTTTTCGAATGTTGTGACACAAAGCTTTGACGTGTACTTTTATCCGTACTTTTGTCTTCCGTATTGACACAGTCAACAATCTCTGTTGCAACCGATGAGGTTGTTGTGATATTTGATTTCTGAGAAGCCCTTTTACTTCGACGAAGGTCCACTTGAGTTTGTACATCGACCGACTGACATTTTCTTGGACGCTTGCTAGGTCCGCAATCTTTACTTTTCTCTGTGAAGGACACTCGGCTTTTCTTGTATCTTCGCGGCACTACACCGGTTTCCGATCCGTTAGATGACAGAGTGTCCGGTGATTCCGATGCCATGCGATGAAGTTTAGGGGAAGCTGGTTGTGAAGGAGATTTATTCAAACTTTTCAAACGCATATAATTATCGAGAGCTGGCACAATTGAAAATCGAGTTCCTGGAATTTTTCGCGGTCTTTGTGGGGTCTGCTTGCCACTAACCAAAGTATCGTTTTCCGTGATATCTTTTTTATCAAAATTGAATGTCTTTCTGCCCTGGGGACTCTGTAGGTAAGATCGATAAGATGTCACGGTATCGTACATTTGAGAATCAATGCGGCTTTGAAGAGATACAAATGAAGGCATCGCTGAATGTACACGCCACGGGCTTTTGGGTGTGCCCGAGATGTGAGAATTCACCGTGTCATAGTTAGACAACGTTTCTGATCTCATGTCCACGTCACTGTAGTCTGCATCACCCTGAGTTAAAATGACGTAATTAGTGACATCATAACTACAACCGCGATCTTTGAACTTTTGGTCCTCTCTTTGCCACGTGCAACACCGCAGAAATATCATGACAATAAAGCACACCAAAGCACCGACTGGTAACAGGACAATGTTCACATACTGAGATTGGCGATCTTTTTTTGGGAGGAGCCAGGAGTTTATTTGGAAGGAACTAAGCAGCGTGGTTCTATTTGGAGAATTTTCGGAATGGTTTGCCTGAGTGTTTATGGAAATATTCCAGGACTCAGTAGAATTGTTGGGTGAAATACTAGATGAAAATGTTCCATTTAAAGGCAGACCGTTTATAAACGTTTCTCTTTGGAGTAAAATCCATACGAATACGATAAATAGCCATTTCAATCGTTGCAGCATACCACCCGCGGACCAACAGAACACTCTATCGGGAACAGTATCTAGGAGTAGAGCATGAGTTGACAGTAATGACGTGTTATTACCTTTATCTACCAATGCTTTCTCCACGACTCACTGTATCCAATCACACAACTATTCATTAGATGGTAATTTCAGCAAAGAAATTGATCATTTTAGGTGTTATCATTTAGGTAAAATCCGGAATTTCATGTTGTAACAACTTGTTTTTTTCCTCTGTGTTAGTGCTGAACTTTCCTCTTTCTCTTTAAACCTACAAAAGACAAGCACATAAAATTATATTGCCGACAAATATCCCGGTGGAATAACAAGTTTTAAAAAAATTTATAATGCTTTTTATATAATGTTAAGTTCAAATATTTCTAACGAAAAAGCTCCCTTACATTCAAGTAACGATTGCAAAATAGTTTAAATAGCAGCTCCGACCGTAACAAGCGGAAACACGGATTGTAGATTATGTTAAAAGTTACTTTATTGAGAGGGTAGAGGGAGTGTCAAAAATGCAAAACGAGATTAAGACTGAAGCTTTTCATGTTAATCAATGTTAGAGGACCGACCTTGACCTTCCAGTTCGAAGTCTTCGGGGTTAGAGAATCGAATAGCAATTATACAAAGTCTGCAACATCGGTTTTTAGTCCGAGATAACGCGTTAATGGAACAAACAGCTTAGTTTATGGCGTCCCTTCTCGACAGATACCCAGTCCCCCTAATGTCCTTACCATGTATAGTTATGTATATATATAAAGTAAAGATTCATTAACTCTGTAGGGGATATGATTTACACATAAGTTTATAATAACAATAAAATTATCCGACCTTCAAAAGTTAAAAGTCAAAATTACCAGTATTTTCGAAATTTAAAATACGGATTATTTAAATAACACGCAATTGGGAGACACGGATCGTGATTTAAAATTCGGGTTCGCCCATTTAAAATATATGATTATCAAACAAATTCATTGGAGCCTCGAGAGAATACTCTTGTATTTGTTCAGCTATGTACGCTTTTACTCTTGCTATTTATATATACTATATAATCTGATGCACGTGCGGTGTGTGAAACGACAATGACGGGTATGCAAGTTACATGCAACTAAATTAACATTATGTACATTCTCGCCAGTTAATTTCCGTTTGTTGATTTCTCGTCAACAATACCTCGGATGTCACTGGCCTTATGTTCATAACCCTTTCGTTCAATAAAGCCTTTTCTTGATGAATAGTTTTACCACAATCCATGAAATATAAATTCTAAGGAAAATATATGAGCGTCGTGTATTTTTTAGGCAGACTTACCCTGTGTAAAACTGTTTTGAAACATTAAATCCGTTGTACTAAAATCGTTTGAAAATTTCCGTAGAGCAGAAAATTGTCCTAATGTAACAAAGAAGAATTCCTTTTACAGATCGCCCGGCTACATCTCACTTTACTCCAGAGCGTTCCGTACTGTGCACACAGTCAATCGAGACAGCCAGATTTAACGATCAAGTCCCCCAAAATTACACAACCTTGACGTTTTTGTTTATTGTTAAATCAAACACCCATTACGGTGAAAATGTAGAACACGTCAGCTGCCCAAAACACTCAAAGGTACTCACTCGATCCAACACCGATGATAGATGACAAGTATATCTGAACCCTCTCGTTCTGCTACAACGATTTCTAGTCAACACATCTGTCTTACAATAGTGTAGGCCACGTGTTACAATACAAACGGATGTAGCTAGCCACGCACGTGCTTACACGCGCTTCTGTTACTACCGTTGTCGCGCGCGTTGTCCCGCCACTACATGTGTTAACGTCTCCGAGCTCACAATACATTTAAAGAATCCAGCTGGGAATTTCTTTTTTGTCTGCTCTCTCTATTGATTTCGTATTAAAATCTCGACATTACAGAAACGAGAAATTAAATCGCGATGATAAACAATATCCTCACAGCATTTCTAATGATGACTCTACCTGAAGTCTGGTAAAGGAACTCTGATGTTGCCGAGATGAATCGATTTGAAGTTCAGAAACAAACGTTAATCTGATGACGATAATCGAGTGGGCTGACCTTAAACTACAGAAATCTTGGATTATTGAGTAACCCTTTTCTTGATGCGCTCCATTTGCAATATGCAATTAATGGCTTGAAGTAGGTTTTAGTTTAATTAATAATCTTAGCGACTCTAACATTCACCAAGGCGCGGTTTGTTTAGCTTACGTAAACTGGAGAAATACATAAAGTCGATTAATGTTGTTTTAATTCTGAGGTATAATTTTTAAGCTCATTACACATTCAACGATGATTTCCGTATTTTCAAAAACTTAGCCTACCCTCTCCGTATGTACACGACAATAACATGAATATATACATGTATGGTGACGTTAGGATCAAATATAGAAGGAAACATTCGATGCTGTAGACTCTGACGTCTAGAACTGGGGTATGCATATACAATACGAAAAAACCCTTTGTTTACAGCAACTCAATATTGATATTTACAAACAAATCTAAAAAGATATATAAGTAAAATGTGTTTCATTACTGACCTCCGTGTTTAGATGTAAACCATTAACATCCGCATACAAAAACATAGCGACGTCGTATAAGGAAGATTATACAAACTATTTCCCAATGGCGGGGCATGACTGTAAAGTGTGTGATTGACAGCTCGGTCATACAACACTAAACTAAAACTAAAAAAAAAAAACAACCTTCTAACAATTATATTTCATAAAGCTCTGATGCGACCTGTAATATCATAGCGTTACTCATCGCCTTGGTTAACCCTCTGTAGACTGCACGGGGTGGGGGATTATTGAATTCAGAATTTAAATGTTTAATTGCAAACAGATTCAAAAACAAGTGTCTATCATTGAAAATTTGTATCCCGTAGCTTTATATTTCACATAACCCGAGCTGTACTGTAGTAAGACGAGTGTGTTCTGCAGAATTAAATCTATATTGTGCAAAAACCAGGAAACAACATTGTCTCAATCTATTAAGCCTTGGCTTCGCTACCTTAAATACTTATGATAATAATATCAATAGCGAGGAGGTTGTTGTGATAAGTGGTTTACACTGAAATACTTTTTCAATGAAAAGATAACCCTCTTTGACAAAAAGGTTCAGGACACACATCGTGACCCTGGAAGGGGTCCCGGGGGGGGGACAACAAACTTATAAGAAACCCCTCAGACGAGGCGACCTCTCGCGGTGTGCACATATCGACGGAGAATGCACTTCTATAAACTCCGACCTTGACTATAACAAAACTATCTGATCGAAATTTTCTATGTCTCACAATATTTCAGATGTTATCTGAAAGTGTGTGTGTATAAGTGGAAAAAGTGACAATCCCAGACCTAGGATCGGAAACCTTCTCAAAATGCATTTTTTTCTTCCCCACGTTCGGACTGTCTGACTGGTAGAGCGACAGGCGTTATCCATCATACCCGTCAGTTTGATGTGACCTGCACGGTTTTAGATTTTTCCCCCTCCCCTTTCCGCTCCCTATTTAAAAGTGAGTAACTGATTAAGCAGTCTGCACGAAGTGTGAGGCTCGACATCTAGAAATCACTTCCGTGTGTTTATGAGGAATATTTATACTCCTCTTCCGTAACTTTCAGTTAGTAAAAGTGATGATGCATTCATTTCCAGGGGGGAGCTTGTTAAAGTGTGCACTAGCTATCTCTCGAGCAGGTTTTTAACCAGATTCCTGCAATAAAAGACTTGATAACAACTTGCGGATTTCCTTTGAATCAAACACATGGGGTATAGATATTCTTTATTAGTTCGACAAATAAGTCATTCTTTCTCTCTCTCCTCTCTCAAACACAAAATAAACACAACGATCGTAAGATATTTTTAACAATACAACAACATTGTCGATACATCGTGAGCATAAAAAGATAAGATTTCTGAACTTGGAATAAAAATATGTTTGTCTTTAAGTTAAACAATACATGGGTACAATTTACCCCCGTCTTGATCACTATCTTGGGGTAACAAACTGTGTTTGACAGCAGATAGGGATGGACGTTTCTGATCGAGTACGTCCTTATACACCACAGACAGGCAATATGGAGGGTGTTGTAAGGCCGCATACAAATTATATGAATTTCTGTCTTGGCACAGGTAGTATAAATTTTCTACATCAGTTGTCCGGAATACTATACTGCATTGACGGGTTATTCTATCTATCTAAAATTCTGTCCGTGAACATTCGGCGGGGGGTAAATGCCCAGTAAATGATTAGGACAAATCACAGATAGAGTTGCCTGAATTTCACCCCATGCCTAATGAGATTTGAATGTATTATGTATTTATAAATACCTTCCCAAGACGTCAATTTGGAATATATTTTTAGCAGTATCCGTCTGGTAGCGCAGTTACAATAGATTTTATTAAATGAAGTATCTCAAGTCAATAATAAGGTCACGTGTTAAAACACACACCTGAAAAAAAGTTTATAGGACAATCAACTAGTGTTAATACGCCAAAATCTCTCCGAACGATCAGTCAACTACTATTAATACGACATAATCTCTCCGAACGATCAAGCTTGACTGGATTTAAATATTCAAGAGAAATATTTCACATTTG
Source organism: Ostrea edulis (assembly GCF_947568905.1). Lineage (NCBI taxonomy): Eukaryota > Metazoa > Mollusca > Bivalvia > Ostreida > Ostreidae > Ostrea > Ostrea edulis. Next base: position 100,002,653 of record NC_079164.1, on the reverse strand, counting down.
GTTTTTTTAACCTACAAAATCTAACTAGAAGTAAACATATTCAAATAGAGATAGAGACAACATCGTGTTAACTACAGCTCATTCTCACATTTTAATCAGGTGGTTTAAAAAAACACCCCACGTATCGATAAAATAACAAAAATCATTTTGATATTGACAATTTATAACAATATGAATGTATCAATTTCCTCTCAACTGCGCTTTGAAGTCAAAGGTTTCTTCATGCTGTCTAGGACATTTTACATATCACGTGATTTAGAATGACAGCAAATGTGTTGTGTAGAAACTTATTTAAATACCCTTTAAAGGTTCCACACTCGCTTTTCAGGTATGGGATTATTATTAGTATAAATCATTATTCTAACGGAAACCCTTCCATGCATGACCGTATTGACCTAACAATGTAATGTTTTCTAAACTAACACGTGACAGATAAAAATAGCACTTACTTTTAAAGTCCTGCCGGTGTGTCTCCTAGCTCTTGGTATAAACCGATCCCCAAATATCTTTTATCCTTATCCGTATGAATTGTATCTCGGTCTATTTTAACCCCCTTTCTCGCAGAATCTGTCAAAATTCTGTGTCTATCCGCTGTACGCTTTCTCTCACCGGACGACATGCTGCACTGTTTACCGTCTGTGCGCTTGCGTCTGCAGACCGAAAGGAGGAGTCGAAATATATTTTTAAAGAGCCCCCAAAAAGTATTGATTTTTGCGTTTAAAGGAGAATTTTCAATTTTAGAAATGTTATTTTCGCAAAGTTTATACATTCAACTATGCAACAAAATTTGAGAAAGCTCTGGGAAAATTGCCATCTCATGATGTGCAGACGGAGCTGTATAGTGTCGCTTTGATTAAATCTTTAGAATTCTAAGAACATACAGAAAACCCTTTGGAATCACAAACCAAAGTATATACCCTCCCCATATCCCGCTAAATTATATACACCAAATAGGCAGATCTAATTGACTATAAATAAAGAAATCTATTTCCTAGTAACGTCTCTTCCATTTTCATTCAGTTGACCTGAACAGGTCACTGGAATGGAGCCGATTACAGTACCAATAGCCAGTATATTGTTAAGGGTTTAACCTATATAACTTTATTGCATATTTGAAAATATCGGTTAATCTTTTCCTCAGCTGATTATTGCATTGTTTCCCCGATCAAAGATTGTTTTGAGAGATAAAAACTTATGAAATACCCCCTTAAGAAAAAACACCCGTTCTTTTTCATTGGTTACAAATCCGCATTACATATACCTGCATGCCAAAGTTCTTGAAATCTTAAGCTAAATTTGCGGTGATAAAATGCATGCATTGCGAAGAAGGAAGTTACCATTTTTTCGATCGTCTATGTTTCTCTGAAATATTAATGCTAGTCTGTTTGTAATTTGATCTATTTGACGAGGTTATTATACAACCTAGACGTCTTCTTCCGGATGTATACCTAAATTCATTCATAATGCAAAACGTTCGTGAAAAAAAAATTCTTTGAAAAATGCGAATTCATTTCAAAATATCAGATTTCAAAGACATTTCAAAATATTCAGCTGTGTCACGTAATGTATTTATAACAATTGTATCTTACGGACGATTGTAAATAATATATATGTAATGCAACATTCTTTCGTTATTTAATTTGATCTCAAATTGTTTTGAATGCTTGTGCAATGCTATCTTAGCTATGCCAGTGTCTTTCATATCTAAAAAAAAAAGTTCATGATTAAATTAAAATGTATCAACGCTTACAGCTACGACAAAACACCTTATTTAAAAAAGAATACTTGAAGATAAGTACATCGTTTATCGCAATCAATAAAAATAATAGAATTGATTTGGTACCAATTTTCTGAGAAACCCAAGAGAGGGCATTTGACGTAGGAAATAAGCAATTTAATGCGATCCTCGCCAACAGGGACCCAGGAGATTTCAGAGGGCAGCTTAAAATGAAGGCAGTCTCACTAAATAACCATCGAGTGACTTTAATGGAATTGAGAAGAACCGGAGCATGTGCCCGATTTTCGGATGGGTTAAACACTCTGAATCGTCAATGTCTCAAGAACGTCAAATCAATGTCATTGTATCTTAAGAAGAAAGGAATCACGCAAGGGTATTATAATTCATGAACTATATACAAAACTGGCGAAAATGCTGGTCAGGAAAACACGTGAAGAGGCGGATTATGTCACACAAGTTCTGATATAATATGTTTTAATGTTTGTCACAAGGAACCAGGCCAACATCTTCTGAGGCAGTGAATTTATTGAAGTACTACAGGGAATGGGAAAATACTGTGAAAATGTATTTCAATTCAAATCCAAAATATTTAGTAAATGGTCAATACACGATATTGTTTATAACAAGTGATGACTAGAAATATGTCCATAGGACATGAATGGCCCCGTCCGATGTGACATTTGTAATGCAATATGAAAATAAGGGACTCGTGAGTCACCTGGGCCCATATCTAAAGATTTCCCCTATATATTTGCATGTAAAATTTTGATCCCCTATTGTGACCCCAACCTACCCCGCGGGCCATGATTTATACAAACATAAATCTGCACTATGTCAGAAAGCTGCCATGTAAATTTGAATTTGTCTGGACTAGTGGTTCTTGAGAAGAAGATTTATAAAGACTTTTTCCTACATATTTTCATGTAAAACTTTCATTCCCTATTGTGGCCCCACTCTACTCCCAAGAGCCATGCATTTAACAAACTTGAATCTGCACAATATCAGGAAGCTTCCATGTAAATTTGAACTTTTCTGGCCCAGTGGTTCTGGTGAAGAAGTCGAAAACGTAAAAAGTTTACAGACGGACAGACAGACGATGGACAAAAGGCGATCAGAAAAGCTCACGAGCTTTCAGCTCAGGTTAGCTAACAACGGAAAGGTTTGATAAAAAAAGCATTTGGCTCAAGTGACCTAAAAATCCTGGGGATTATTGGTACCCGGTACCTTCTCATGGCCCGATATCCTGCCCCATTCACAATGGAAATTAGGTTGTATTTTTTCATTTTGTGGAAAAAAAACCCTGAACCCTTTTTTCTTTAAAGATAATTATGCAGATTAAGGATGACCATAGGTGCGATTGAAGGGGAAATATGTTCATAACTTTTTAATGGAGAGGGAAAATTGCTGCCTACTTTTTCATTCACTTTATCATGAATTAGAAGAGAACTACAGTGCTTTCACAATAGGGAATACACTTTGTTGTGTTTATATCAGGGTTTAAACCGTCAGTGAACTTAGTCTGGTGTGCTGCTAGCCTTTATTCAGGTAAATGTGAGTTGTGTTCAAGTCATATCACAAATGTATACAATATAAAGAGAACCTCTGAAGTACTCTAGCCTATTGTTATTAACTCTAAAACCTTTAATACAGTTAAATCTCAGTTGTTTACAAGTCATGTCACACATAAAAAAGGAAAATCTTTCTAACACACCCCCCCCCTTATCAATCTAATCCATTATTTCTATGGCAAAGTGAAGTGTTCTAATAAAAAAAAGCCACATATTTTCAAAATGTTTTTATCTTGAAATTATCTAAGTTAAGTATCACCCATTCATTTCACTCTGAATATTATTCAATTTACCAAAATTTTAAGAAAATTGCTATAAAGATAATAAACAATTTTGCATTCATCAAATGTTGCCTAGCTATCAATAGAAAGTTTATCTTTATTCAAAATGACTTCTAACAAAAGAAAAACATATTATACTCGCATGAAATGCTGATCGTCATTTACATACACGGATGTCAGATACTGACATGACAAACACCAATTTGAGTAAAATTTGACTTGTAAATCTGCTCCTCTATTATATGCCTTGGCCATATTCAGAAAGGGACAAAAATAGATTTCTTCATTAATTGCTTTGAAAGTGAGCTAAGATTTCTTCATTAATTGCTTTGAAAGTGAGCTAAACACCAAAATAGGAATTAGTGAGGTCAAGGTCATAGGGAAGGTCAAGGTTATAAAATGATACCACAGTTGAATAGCTACAACTAATATGTATTAGTGCAAGATTTTTCATAAAAATATTGTCAATAGTTACTTTGAAACTGAGGTAAATATCAAATATGGAAAAGTGAGGTCAAGGTCACAGGAAAGGTAAAGGTAAAAACTTTATTGAATAGAAGATACCAATATGTTTCAGCTTGTAAGGTTTGATGAAAATATCTTGAATAGTTTCTTTGAAACTGAGCTAAACACAGCTAAAAGCAAAATGTGACGGAAGGATGGACATGAAAAACAATATACGCCCCGGTCATATTCATGGCGGGGCATAAAAAACCAAAGCTATATAGGTTATATTTGTTATTATTACTTTTAGTATCATTTTGTTAATATGTATATTTTCAATACCTTGAAATTATGCTTATCTGTCAAATACTAGTTTATGTAGAAAGTTTTTGTATGGAAGATATTGTATGCATGTGTGTGATTTTGTGTGCGAGATCATCGATATAGATGTTATTGTAAATGTCTAAAAATAAAGCATTATATTTGTCAGCCCCATAGATTGATAACAGTAACCCACGTGACCTTGAAGGAATAAGAATGGGCATACATTCAAATATAAATCAATGACAATAAACACACACGTATACAGCCACGATATATAGACTTGGGACAATAGTATGTCAAAACAAGACGTGTTTGTGAAACAATGATGCCCCCTTATTACAACAAAGTAGAACCAGGTCAAAGGTCAATGTTAAAGTCACAAGGTCAAGGATTTTGGTCTTGTCGCAAGAAATACACACACCAAATATGAAAGCTCTACCACTTATGGTGTAACAGATATGACTACGATTTTGGTGAAAGTTTTTTGTGCCACAGACAGACCACACAGACCAAACATTAGATGCCCCTGTATCTCCCTGTACATATATGTATCTCCGATTCAGGGGGCATAAAAACTCCTATTTTGTAACACTGTTTGACTAGAAATTCATAACTTGTTTACATGACGCACCTGAGCTAAGAATAAATAAAGATGATGCCATAATTGTAAAGACACATTACCCAGACACGTATATGTACCAATAAATGCAAAGTATGTACATATACCGAAAATATACAGCATGTACCAATATATGCAAAGTATGTACATATACCGAAAATATAGAACATGTACCAATATATGCAAAGTATGCACATATACCGAAAATATACAACATGTACCAATATATGCAAAGTATGTACATATACCGAAAATATACAACATGTACCAATAAATGCAAAGTATGTACATATACCGAAAATATACAACATGTACCAATATATGCAAAGTATGTACATATACCGAAAATATACAACATGTACCAATATATGCAAAGTATGTACATATACCGAAAATATACAACATGTACCAATAAATGCAAAGTATGTACATATACCGAAAATATACAACATGTACCAATATATGCAAAGTATGTACATATACCGAAAATATACAAGATGGGGCGATACTAATAATTTCAAGGAATTGATGGCGTTTGAAATCCGATTTGATCACATCAGATCGTGTACTCGACGCCAAGAACTACGGTCTGTCCATCTCAATGAAGTAGGAATCTACGGGAATTAGAATTTTGATAGTAGGTTAAAATATCGGGTGCTAGGAGCATCAAAAATGAACTTCAAAAGGGTTTGTTTGTTTTAAGTTCCTTTGAGACTTTTTCACCCATATTGAGACGTCACCAGCTGTATGTGAAATGACATTTTAGAGCTCAGGGTCATAGCAGTGCTTTTAGATTCCTTCGAACGCTGCAGAGAATTGGGAGAACCAGAGTCCTCTGAATAAATTTTGCGAACGTCGGAGGTTAAAATAATATATCTATGACCGGTCTTGATTGTTTGCGTCAAGTCCCGTTCAGAAATTTTCACCCATGGTTGGAACCACACCAGGTGCCATCTTACTTAGTCAACATTTTGAAAATTCGTTAAGAAACAGGTGTTAGTCAAATTGGATTGGGGCCCATGTAGAGAACAATAAACTTTACTTACAGGTAGACTAAAGGCTGTTTCTTAAAACACAACAGATTGAATTTTATTGACTTTAAAACAGGTAAATATTAAGTTTAATTAATTCATTTTTAAATATTTCATCTAAAGAAAATAATCCTATTTTAATAAAAACAAATTACATGTATTTCCAAATTGATTAGAATTTATCTATATTCAAACATGACCTTTATAGTCGATTACTTCAGTTTATTAAAACAGATGCTACACCTACTTCAAAGAATTAATCCTCAAAAAGGTTAACATTTAATTAAATGTCGATTACTTCCATTCATTAAAATACATGTAGACGCTATGATTCCTAAGAAGAATTGATCTTTAAAATTAATTTCCAAATTACTTAGAATTCATTATGAATAATAGTATTCATTCTTTATCGTCACCCGTTTTTAATTCTGATTTATCTATACAGTTTGAATGAAGGTTAATAACTATTCTTAGTAATATAAATAGACATTGCACAGTTAATTACAGGTAACCACTCAGCTGTAACAAACACAATGTTGGCCAATTAGGAAATGAAAATTTCAAACTATTGGCCTAGTAGGAATAAAGACATAAAATGTACACTAAATTGGACAATTTTTCACTCACGTAGAGACGTAATCAACTTGCGACATATTTAGTCCTATGCGTGGGGCTCAGGGCCGTGGTAACGAGGATTCTTAATCAGACCACTACCTGCCGCGTAACAGTTCTTTAGTTTTAAACCGAAAGACCCCAAACTTTCGTGTTTGGCGATGGAACAGTCCTTATGCTATATTCACACAATCACGATTCGCGTCACGATTGAAATCATGATCTTAATCGTGGTCAAATTATACCTAATCTTGGCGTCAGTCGTGACGTCACAATCGCGGTGATCGTATCAAATTTTACCTAATCTTGGTGTCAGTCGCGACAATCGTGTTGATCATAGCATTTTTTTTTTACTGTCAATAATTTTTCTACGATCAACACGATTAATTTTCAGTCGTTATAATCGCATCAGATCGGATCTAATCGTGCTCCCAAATCGCGACAATTCCGGTTAATCTTTTACAAAGTAGGCTAAACACTGCGCTTTGTTGCGATAAGTTGCGACGTCTCACGGTCCGTCACGATAGTTATAACATAAGCATACAGTAATACTGCCAATGCCACGTTTTCATCATCCTCAACTTCCGCCATTTTCAGTGGTTGTGTGTTGTATTGTTCACTTTCTAGATGTAAAAAAAAATGAAGTCAATGGTCAGTCGGGCTGTTTATAAACATATCGGGGTCCAATCTTAATTCAAACAGTGAACACCTCGATCCTGATCGTGAAAGACATCGCAATCACAACCGTATCCTATTGTAACAGCGCACCGGTTCATGATTAACGTATCGTAACGTATACGAACGTATATGATCGTCCCAAATTGGGAACTCGGATCGTGATGATCGTATAAGATCGAGGTCCAATCGTGAACTTGATCGGGACAATCTTATCAGAACGTCTATGGTCGTATCTGAACGATGTTCAGATCGTGTCACCCGAAATTCATCTATCGTAATTTTTCCGTATCAAAGCGCAACAATCCGTACAAAAGTGTATTAACTCGCATCACCTCGTATCAAAACCTGAAATTCAAGAAAACTTCCGCGATCAGCTAGAAATGGTCAATCGTGGCCTTCGTAACGGATCGCAGGACAGTGTGAACCCAGCATTACTAATTTTACGTCTTTGGTTAAACGCGGCCAAAGTACAAGAGGCGTTCCGACTCACGACTTCAAGGTCGCGATTGATTATATATATTGTTTAACGTCCCTCTCGAATTTTTTTTCCCACTCATATGGAGACGTACTCACTATTGCCGGTGAAGGGCTGCAAAATTTAGACCTATACTCGGCGCTTTCGGCCTTTGAGCAGGGAGGGATCTTTATCGTGCCACACCTGCTGCGACACGGAACCTCAGTTTTTACGGTCTCATCCGAAATGATCAACCCGATTTAGTCGCCTCTTACGACAAGCAAGGTGTACTGAGGACCTATAGATGTTTTGCACACTCTAACGTCATGCTAGGTCAAAAGGTCATAGGGGGAAAAAATCTTACATCCGGGTCCTTTGTCAATGTGAAACAGCGAACGACGACGGCTGCTCACCAACATTTTACGGGTGAGACGTAGTTTGTTTAAGCATGTAAGATGATAAAAATATAACATTCGTAAAAAATACACTTTAAAGTTACCATTAAGAGTTGCAGATTAGAATGTTTCATTCACATTTGTTTAATTTGAGCTGGTGAAGTATAGGTTGTTTATGTCTGCTCGCGCTCGCTACTTTCACTTGCGATGTTTTTTATCGAATTAAATAGCTCTCTAAAATTAACCCAGTGAAGTAGTACATTGCATATAGAAGTGATAACAGTTCAATAATTTTATTGACAATGTGTCTTTTTTGTTTTAAAATGACAAAGTCGTTTGATTTTTAAGATTTATCGGCTTATCCCCCCTCTTCTCTCTCTCTCTCTCTCTCTCTCTCTCTCTCTCTCTCTCCTGTGGTATGCAGTACTGAGTAGTAATTAGTTTGAATCTATGAATTAAGTCACCCCTCACACAATTAAGGATTTTGAAGTAAGTTTTAAGAGTTTTGTTTTTTAAGTGTCTATCAGCATGACTGTCGTGCCAATAATTTTCATTATTCGCAAGACGGTCGCGCTTATAATTAGAGCTCCTATTCTTTTCCCAATTATAAATTTATTCTACTTGCCCGTGAGACAGAGTTAGAGATATATTTAATTTGTATGATTTTAAATCTTATAAGCTTCTGACAATTTAAAAAAAAATCAAACGAGATGTCTACACAATTATTTAATTAACTTTGACAAATGACCAGTTCAAAGTTCACTTCTCTATGCAATAACATATGTAGGCCTATTAAAAAGCTAGACACTTTATTGCAAATAATAAGGATACTAATTATAAACCAGCAATTTAGGTGATGGGTCACCACCCCATACCCAACTGTTAGTCAATGCATTTTCAGCAGTCTGATTTAAACCACCGCTTTCTCTTTACGAGTGTAAAGAGAAAAGGGTGTATAATACGAGTGTAAGGAAAAGGAGGGGTGGTGGTTAATAGACGATTCTAAGAAAGGAGAGTTTGTATTATTGTAAGGAGATGGGGGTGTATTTGACGAGTGTAAGGAGAGAAGGGGGTTATTCCTGACTTTCACTAACTATGTAGACTACAAGTGTTTTTCAAAATTTGTCGTCGGTCGTCGTGCGTATAATCTCCCCCCCCTTTTTTTTTTGGTAAAATTTTCTTTTAAAAAATATTATCTGTATAGATCGTAGTAGTTGTCAATATTTATATTTTGTAACCCCCCCCCCTCCCTTGAAAAGGGATGCTACGACGTGCCTGGATAATACTGCCGTGATTTGTTGTAATGCATTATATAATCTATTCTCTTTGTAAAATTACCATTAATAATAAATATACACATACACCCCTAAAAACATCATAGTCACAATACAATGGGTCCAGTAGTCGTTAGAGGGGTATTATCGAAATTTTTCATTTTTGTGCAATTCAGAATTAAGATTTTTAAAGTGTAAAAATTATTGTTTTATTATGAAATGGAATCTTCAAACATGGGTATGAAAAGCAACATTAGTGCCAATAAATAGCCTTCTCTTAGAAATTCTAGAAAGGAACTTTTCCATAAAAGATATGCTAAAGTAAACTTTTGGTCCTCTTTACCTATTATGTAAACAAATTTTATCATAATATAAGGGATAAATCATTATAAACTTTGGGGGGAAAAGCAATACATCGTTGATTTGTCAAAAGGCTGCGTCCATGATTACGTCGTTTTTCCCCTATGACCTTTGACACGCATATATAATTAGGTAATTAAATATGGCGGCACCGAGTGTGCAAAACATCTATTCTAACCGGGATCCCCACGGACTGAAGGTCGCGAAAAGGAATTCTTTCGCCAATAAGCCACCGCGTCAGATAGGATACAAGTACCGGTATTCACGAGGTTTTCTGATGACAGGATTGGTTGTAGATTGTTTAACACCCGCTCGAGAATCTTTCACTCATATGGAGTTGTCACCATTGCCGGTGAATGACTGAAAAAATTAGACCTATGCTCGGCGCTTATGACCATTCAGCAGGGAGGGATTTTTATCGTGCCACACCTGCTGTGACACGGGGCCTCGGTTTTTGAGGTATCATCCGAAGAACCGCCCCGTTTAGTCGCCTCTTACGACAAGCAAGTGGTACTGGGGACCTATTCTAACCCGGATCCCCACGGGACCTGATGATAGGAAGGATATCTGAATCGGAGCGAGTATTATCAGGATCCTATGGTAATCTAAACTTAGGTAAATGTGAAAAGGGTAGGCCCAAAGGTCACTTGACTAACCGATGATTGGATACGATGTCTCAGTTTTCATGAAGTTAAATATTTTTTAATGATTGCACTATTTTCAGGCATTTTAGACCCTTTCCTTAGTATTATAAGCGACAAAGACGAACCAAACATTTTAATTAGTATCCTAAAAGACCTTAAAATCACGGAGCTTTTGGCATGATAAAGAAACGTCAATGCTACAATCTTGAGCGTCATATTTGGTTCAAGATTTCTGGCACAGCATTGTAGCTGCTGACGTCTTAATGCAAGGTGAAAATAACAGTGATCTATCTCATAACTCCTATAAACAATACAAAATAGATAGTTGGGCAAACACGGACCCCTGGACACATCAGAGGTGGGATCAGGTGCCTAGGAGGAGTAAGCATCCCCTGTTGACCGGTCACACCCGCCGTGAGTCCTATATCCTGATAAGGTAAACGGACTTATCCGCAGTCAAAATCAGTTGAAAATTCCCTAATGTGACATATAATAGCAAACAAAATACGATAGCCGTATATTCCGTTCTAACGACAATTGTACATCTTCTTAATATCTCAGTCGTACATCTTGTTGTTACAAAAGCCCTATAGTTTATTATTACGACAGTCGTACATCTTGTTATTACGACAGGCTTACGTCTTTTTATTACGACTGCTTTGAACATATTTTATTGTCTGGATGTTATTGCAAACGGATTGAGTACAAGTTCTTAAAACTTAGAACGCCCTCTCCTATATGACATTTGATTACATATATGATAATGTTCAAGAAATGAAACACAAAGGTATATCAAAGGTAAAAAATGATTAGCTTTCATAAAGCAATTATATCAATAATTATATCTGTAGATATATAAGTACAATTGATTAATATATACATGTATGTACAATTGATTAATATATGCATGTAGCACGTACAAAGTAATCGCTATGTAAATTCCATCAACTAAAAACGACCAGATCTCTTTATAAATAACTGAACATAGGAAAATAAGTCTTCATTTTCTGTGGTACTGATTGCGTTATCTCCCCATAATAATACATGCATGTCTACTATATGCAAATTATCCATTCTAAAAATAGCATTAATTAGGTCATTTCTTGGGGCGGTGTATTTTGCACATGAGAACAAGAAATGGTAAGCATCTTCTACTTTAAAACAAGTACACAAAGGACTGTCAGTGATGTTACATCTAAATAAATCTATATTCAATACACATTTGTGTCTTAGTCTCGTATGGATTACGTTCCAATAGCGTTCTCTGAAAGAAAAAAAAGATGGAAGGTGCGATTTTTTTTTTTACGACTGTCGTACATCTTTTTATTACGACTGTCGTACATCTTTTTATTACAACTGCCGTGCATCCTTTTATTACAACTGCCATGCATCCTTTTATTACGACTGCCGTACATCTTTTTATTACGACTGTCGTACATCTTGTTATTACGACAGCCGTACATCTTGTTGCATGTATTACGACAGCCGTGCATATTGTTGATACGACAGTCGTACATCTTGTGAATACGACAGCCGTACATATTGCTAATGCTGCAGTCTTTTATGTTGCAATTCATTATTTATGCCAATGTGTCTTACTTTAACTTTTGGCGGTATTTTCGACCAAAACACTTCCCTTGTCCTTCAGTGCCTTCGAATGCTATGCTTTATAGAAATATTGACAATTAGCTTTTCTCAGACAGATAATTACGTTGTACATATGGCAATTTTCTATTTTCCAAAATGGGTACCCAGAGGAAGTGTAGTCGGCTGATTGACAATTTCCTGAGATGTAAAAAAGCAAAGCAACTCCTTATGGTAATCATGTCTCCCGAACCCGAGTCATTATTAAGTGGTATTAGGCACCTGGTAAGGCGAGTGCCTCGCCCGAAGACAGTAACTGGCATTGTCACCAATCAAAGTGATACGACGACACCGACCAAATGCACTGCACTCGATGATTTGTTTGCAGAAACATATTTTTTTATTAGGTCTTGGTTGACATTCTTCAGCAACACAAATTTAGCGTTATCGCGACACGCTCTCTCCAGAAAAATCACTAACGTTTCGTTCTTCTTATCAATGACCTTAATTACTTTTTATGACATGCTTAACTTGCGTAATACACCATTAAAATAAATTAGTTAAGTTGAAATTTTCCTGAACGTTTTGATTTCTCGGCTGTGATATCACATATTCACCTGCTTGACACGGGCACCTGCTAATCAGCTATTCTTCTCCCTCCGTGAGAACAGACAGTAAAGGTAATCAAACTGTATTGAATCCCATTTTACCAATTGATTTATTTTTCGCTTTCCCTTAATACTCCACGACCTTGCCGTTTCGTAGTGTTGGGTAAGGAAAAACATAAATTTACGATCCAATTTAGAAACAATCATCCACAAAAATCGCACCATTATGTATACGTTCAGGTACAGTTCTATGACATGTTACTCTATATTCTTTAAAGACATTAAGGTTCAATTAAAATGGTAACACTTCAGATAATCCTTGATAAACTAAATCTGAATCCCAGTCAAAACATAGCTACGGGTATGAAGGTTACTACGTGTGCTTTCGATGAAGTCCGCGTTTATAACAGCTAATTTTATTTCGTATCAAAACAAGCAGTAACAGTCTCTCATGGTCACCCGAGTAACATGCCACAAATCTTCAATGGTCAGTCTTTCATGGTCACCCGAGTAACATGCCACAATTCTTCAATGGTCAGCTCACTGAAACAAAGTGTTGGTCATTTAAAAAAAATGAAATCATTACCTTCCCAAATTCATTTTTTTTTTCAATAGGAGCATTTAAACATATTAAGCTACTGACAAACAAGTTGATGGTACAGGGATTTCAACAGTCTCGATTGAAGTCAGCATTTCACAAATTCTATGGTCGTTATAACGATCTAGTTCGTCAATACAACCTCGCATTGGGTCAAATAATGTCTGACGTGTTTCATACCGATTGTTAAGCCGTTCTTGGCACACTGATTTTGACTGCGGATAACTCCGTTTACCTGATCAGGATATGGGGCTCACGGTGGGTGTGACCGGTCAACAGGGGATGCTTACTCCTCCTAGGCACCTGATCCCACCTCTGGTGTGTCCAGGGGTCCGTGTTTGCCCAACTATCTATTTTGTATTGCTTGTAGGAATTATGAGATTGATCACTGTTCGTTATCTTCACCTTGCATTAAAGCAGTTTGCTGATTAACATGCACTTCCTAAAACCCTAGTCACTAGTCCAGGGGTCATGAAATCCATAAACGATGTAGTGGTCTTCATGCTCAGCATAACCATACATATAATATTTTGTCACAATGCACTGAAGCAAATATATGGAAAGCATCAACATTATATATACTAAATAGTATTTTACCTATTTAGTTGTGCCTTAGAGCTTAAATCCCCTCAGAAAAGGGTAGGGAACTTCACGATTTCGGTAGAGGGTCACAGATACCGGTTGCTTTGTCCTAGTGGTTAGGCTCACGCTTTGCTACCGAGAGGTGTAGGGTTTGAATCTCGACTTTGGTCCCGCGTCAAACCGTTTAATACAAGTAGAGACTTTTACTCGCCAACAACCCGACATTAGAAGCATGCATGGGTCAAAATTGGTGACACTTAACCTAAAACTGGCGACATCTCTAAAATGGGTGAGAAATTCTAAAATGAGACGTAAAATAACGTACGTGCAGTATACGAGTTTGGACTCGCCTTAAAACCTGAATCATCCCGGGGTTAGAGAGAATTTCACAATTTTGGTGGACAGTTATATGCTTTTTATAACCATGCATACAGTATTTCTTCATCACGTGCAGAAGTAAAAGACGATTTCAAATCATTATTATGCATTTTTAGAAGTTTTCAATTTCAACAGTTTGACGAGGGGGTTTCTCTTCTTATTAATATGTACTCATTTTGTTTGATGTCCAGGAATGAAGAATAAAATTTTCAAAAAAGACAAAACAATCGACCCCCCCCCCCCCCAAAAAAAAACCCCCAAACCAACCCACCAACAAACAAATCATGATGCCCCTGGATTACAAAAAAGTGGAACTATAAGACATTGTATTTTTTGAAAATTGCCCAAAACTAGGTCAATTTTATCGGGAAAATATAATACATTAAGACTAAGGAAACACCAGTACATGTATATGTTTTCGATAGCTGTGTTTTCAAACTGCATCGTACAAGGAATTCTAAAGTAAACAATGATGAATATGGAATCCTACAGTATATATTTATCTGGAGTCCTAGAGTGATGATAAATCCGGAATCTGAATCTGGAATACAAAGTGAAGATGAATATTGAATCTTAAAGATTAATCTGGAATTCTAGAGTGAAGATGAAAATGTAATCGTAGAATGAAGATTAACATTGAATCTTAGAGTGAAGGTTAATCTGGAATCCTAAGAGGAAGAGGGATTTGGATACTTAAAGAGAAGAAGTGTAAAATTCCGTGTGGTTCAATAACTAATCAATAACAACAATTCAAATATTAACAATTTATTTTCAATCATTTGCAGCAAAATATATCAATGAAAACATACTAATTAGCATTAATTAAAGTTTACAAAGTACCGTTTGTTGGTTTATTTTTTTTTTACCACTGAGCTGAATTCACACACAACAATAGTCCTGTTTATAGTGATGTCGAAATCGGTAGTTGAATCAAGTCCCCAGCAATGAAGTATCCAGTGTAATTCTGCAGAGTACCTATCACTACAAATTTTGCAATTTAGTTTTACGAAAACAAACTCCTAGAGAATTATATTTCTGCTTCAGTCTGCTTTTTGAAAGTATGCTGCATATGGATAGATCGAGCAACATTCAGCTGGATAGATGGGGGCGGGGCGAATTCTGCTGGATAGATGGAGGGTGGGGGTGGGGTTGAAATGTGGACTCGTGTTTTGATGATCACATGCAAAGGCATGCAATTGAGAGATTAACTTAATTAGTGTCGAATAGATATGAGCTCCTTACCCTATCTTAAGTGATTAGTTCAGATTATGTTAAATCTTGGACATAAAAGATCCCACAGATGGAAATCTGAATGCAGGACGATTCCAATCACTGTATCTATAGTAAACAGTAGCTTATAGTACCAGGACTCCACACATCATCATGTTGTACTATGGGTGTGTTAATAATGGGTCTGTTTCTAATGAATCTAAACATAACGCTCGAGTAAAGAGTTGGTGCGTGGAAAAACCAGTGATCATATCATCATCATCCCCTTTGTGCATGCTGTCTACAACCATGCCAATCTGATTATAATAAGATTTTCTCTAACCAGTTACACTGGAGAGGGATCTCAAAGCATTACATTTGAGGTCATGTTATTGACTCCAGTCTCGTGAATAATTCAATAAATATTCGACCAATAACAGTAGTTGATAATGAATAAAGGACCCATCAGGAATTGTTCTACTGAAGCATATTCGGATTGTAAGTTCACAAAAAATGGCGTCGATCCACGAAAAGTTTAAACGAATTCAAAATATAAGCGTTTAAGGAAGAGCAAAAGATCTTAGATATTATACATCCATTAATCAAAAATAGATTTTCCGCACCATTCTGATTATTCTCCCATGCTTCTCGGTAATTATTGAAACGCATAAAATAAACATCAAGTATGTTCCGATGTAACAGCAAAACTTTCATGATAGCGAAAGCCGTCATTTGATTGGTCAAGTATGAAAGGTGAAATAACACGACCTCAAACGCAAGACTGTCAGATGCAAGGTGAAGATAACGAACAGCGATCAATCTCATAACTCCCACAAGCAATACAAAATAGATAGTTGGGCAAACACGGACCCCTGGACACACCAGAGGTGGGATCAGGTGCCTAGGAGGAGTAAGCATCCCCTGTTGACCGGTCACACCCACCGTGAGCCCCATATCCTGATCAGGTAAACGGAGTTATCCGCAGTCAAAATCAGTGTGCCAAGAACGGCTTAACAATCGGTATGTAACACGTCAGACAGCATTTGACCCAATGCGAGGTTGTATTGACGAACTAGATCGTTATAACGACCATAGAATTTGCGAAATGCTGACTTCAATCGAGACTGTTGAAATCCCTGTACCATCAACTTGTTTGTCAGTAGCTTACCTCGATTTAAAAACTGACTATACGCAGAACAAGCTCTTGCATATCGAATCAGTTGAGATATATAAACACCATATGCAGGTGATAATGGAATATTGCTACATAAATGTGGGAAATTGACGATGGAGATGCTGAAATCATCCCGTTTGTCATACAGTTGAGTTGATAGTTTGCCGTTAATGTCTACTTTCAATAAAATATCTAAGTATGAAGCAGAAGTGGACGACTCTGTGGTGTCCTTTATTTCGAGCTCAGAGGGATATATCAAATCGACATATGAATGAAAGCTATCATTGTTAATAGACAAAACGTCATCGATATATCTAAAAGTCGAATTCTCCAGCGTAATGGTTAGAAAAGATCTGATTTTAATTAGATTGCAACCATGCATGGTGTCTAAAGATTGACTAATACGTCACGTGTATTTCCGCTCGGATATTAACCAATGAGGCTAGATGGAGTTATTTTGCTTTTTCTGTGTGACGTAACATGTCTAAATGTCGTAATTTTGTCTTGCAGTCTGATGAATACTGATTCCCTAATGATTTAAGTCACGTGGATTGCGGGCAAAGGGTTGTTCCTTTGGGTGTGATTGTTAAGAAATAAGATAACATGTTTTAGTGTTATTGGGATATGACCTGAAGTTGGTTACGTGATATCCTACAACGCCCGATACATTGGTATCAAGTCACCATGCTTACCAGTGTCGAATTAGTTTATTAAAGTTCTGTTTATACAGTTGACGCATGTAGTTTTCATCAGGGGTGAAATAGTCTTAGTCGTTTCACAAAATATACGTGGGGAAATATTCAATCGTGCATATGGGACACAAACAAAACACCGATATAACATTCATATCTGTATTCTAAATACTAAATAGTACTCACTGTCGTAGATTTCGAATATCCTGCGATTGCAGGGATGCGGTAAATTGAGAACTGCCGATGCATCAGACTTCGCTCACCGACTACACAAAAATACTTTGATACGCATGATTTATATATTATTTGATATGTTTTCATTGATATGTTCCTTTGCGATTAATGAGCTTGAAATGTTAAATTAATAAATTTATTTATTTCATTTTGTTTTTTATATTTTACAAACTCAGCGATCGAGGCTCGTTAATTGCCTCTGTTCAGACATCCTAACGTATTTCCATCGAAACACAATCCAGATCCCGATGAATAAGAAAAAAAGTAAAATACAAAAATTTATTTTTTAAAAACTTATCCATCAAACGTTACGAAATTCGAACTTGATATATAGTTTTCCACACTGAAACTACACTGCAAGTTTGAAATGAATCCACGCAAGCATAATGGAAAAAGGTCTGGAAAATCAAACAGAGGGACGGATAGATGGAGAAGATTACTATAGTTCCCTTCGGTGTTACAAACCGGTAAGGAATTCGATTGATAACTGAGGAAAGGGTTATGAATTAAAATATAATTCCAGTCACTATAAATAAATCCGAAAGTCATTCCCACTACATATCAACCAGTAAGGCCAGTCAGTAAACGAAAGATCGACACGTCTCTTTTCCAGGTATGCTGGGCCTAATCGAACAATGCACGTGCAGCTTGCCGTCTAGAATATTAAAGAAAATCCATTTTCCGCCACCAAGACAAATGGAGTAACAATCAGCGCCTCATCTAGAGACCATAGATACGATACTACCAAGGTATAAAAATATCGGCCACCTAGTTCGTAAAGGAACCACTAAGGTTCAACCACCTCGGCTATATATGTAAGGCCACACCAATTTGTAAAATAGTTCTTCGGATTTTCAAACAAAAAAAGCGAGCCAAGAGGGTGAAATTATTTTACAAATATTATTTTCAATTTTGGAGATAAAAATTATGAGGCTAGAGAATAAAAGAAAAATAAATATTATTAATTAAGCGTGATTTTAAAAAGTGAGCGCCTAAAAATAAAGATATAAAATTATCAGATATCATTTATTTACTACATAAACTTAATATTTTTCAACTTTGTTGATATAGTTTACAATAAATAAGAAGTATTTCAGGTTTCAAAGACTCATTTTCTTTATACCTAATACCTGTACTTTGCAACATTAACTGATAAGGTCTTTTTGAAGAATTTTATTTAAGTTTCATTTCTACAAACTTTCGATTCAGAGATATGCATATTGCTAGGGACACGTCCAGTTTTGAAATCTCCATTGCATATAGCTTGAGCATTTTCTTGAATTTTGATAGGACATCACCAAACCTTTTGTGAATTTGTCTTTAGCTGTCGGTTTAAAATAGTCCTCCATCAGTACCCCTTGCTTGTTGTAAGAGGCGAATAAATGGGGCAGTCCTTCAGATAGGACTGCAAAAACTGAGACCCGTGTCACAGCAGGTGTGGCACGATAAAGATCCCTCCCTGCTATAAGAGCTGAACATAGGCCTAAATTTTGCAGCCCTTCACCGGCAATGGTAACGTCTTCATGTGAGTGAAATATTCTCAAGAGATAACTTTAGACAATATATAATCAATCAATCAATCGTACGCTGTCGATGTTCTCTAAATAGTGGCATCGAATAGCACTTCAAACAGTTTCATCGGCTTCCAGTTCGACTGCAAGGAACAGCTTCCAATCCAGTGTTATGAAGTATCGTACATATTAAAGGGACTGATTCACGATTTTCCCCAAAATTTTGTTTTTCACTTTAAATGATCAAAATCTACAGTATAATATGTTAAGAAGGAATCACAAAAAAAATTAAGGTTATTCATCATGACATAACCTCATTATGGGGAGTTTATCATTTGTTTTGAAAACAAAGATTGGGGTGTGTTATTGTTTACGAAGTTTTCTAAATAAATGTATATTGATCCAAGTTTATATATATTCATCACATCCCAAGTATACTTTAGGTAAAATGTGTTATTCAAAAGTTAAATTTGTGAAAGTACAAAATGAAGATGATTTAAATTACGAAATTAAGGTTTCACTGATTTGTTTGTTTACATAAAAAGACTCGAGTCTTTGATTACATAACACAGAATCAAAGCTAAAATATTGCTCTTATCCTTGCATTCAGACGGTCCAGATTTTGATTGTCAACATCAAATGAGTTGTATTTTTAATTTTTAACATAAACAATGAAAAATATTTCTTTCGAAAAACGTGAACCAGTACAGACATCATGAATAACTTAAAACATCGTATTACACTGTTAGGAAATTTCTTGAGAGCCCGTGTTTCTGTTCTTTGTCAGCACATACATCAAGGTCATTTGTGCGCCTGTTGTAAAGAGTCGAAAATATTTTACGGACATTTTTGAACACGCGGGCGGATATTATTTTTTGATAATATTATAATTTGGATATATTACAAATAGAAGCGGCAAATCCGACGAACTAGATTACAAATTGGCATGGCCTAAAGTAAATTAAAATTACCTTCCCTAAATACAGAGAACGGCCGACAGACCGTAAAAAGACCCTTTCGAGAAAGTCTGATAGAATGACTAATACGTCACTTGTACTTCCGTTGGAATATTAACCAATGAGGCACCTGAAATAAGCAATACCGCTGCAGGCAACACCAAGGGATGATGTTTAAGCAAAAATTTATTTACAGGTCAAGGTCAAATCAGAAGGGAAAATTCATGAGGTATCAAAAAGATCTCTCTAATGATTGTGATTGAAAAAAGCAAATTCAGACAGTTTAAACAGCAGGCAACCCTACTTACAACGTCTAAAGGTTAAACACATGTATAAGGCACATAAGGTATAGCTAAATGGAAGTTGGTGAGCACCGTACAAAACGATGGTAGTTACAGACAGACACAGCAAACCGACAGGCCGTGATTACTTTGCAATTCGATCAAAAAGTAAAGGTTATCTTTTCCCCCTCAGTGTTCTAACTCATAAATAAAATGACTAAAATTACTAAAAGCTAGTTGTTATTTATTAAGACTGATTAAATGAAACACTACAATTTCCACGCTATGTTATCGTAAAGCATGCCTTAATTACTGCAAAGAATGTAGGATCCAATGGTACAAAAAATAAGCATTACCTAACGAAAAAAGTATTTCATGTGACAATAGAAAAACAAAACATTGCTTATTGGCGGTCAGATAGTCGTTAAAGTATTAATAATATCGGAAATGGAGACGGATATCTAGAAAAGGGCGCGACCAGATCCGCAGAGAACGCATAAGACTCAGGTATGCTGTAATGAGAGAAAGAAGCGCTATATAACGGGACAATCAATGCAACAGGGCCCTCCATCGTGATCACTGTACAGATAACTCGCATACTCACAATCAGCAAAATGGTTTAATGGCACTGCAAAAATGCAATATGACAGTAGAAATCGACACATGTAAAAATAACATGACAAGCTAGGTCAAAGCGGAAGCACGTGACACCTGTTGAATCAGATCTGACTCTCTTTGACAAGGTTAGATTCGGATCGTCATACCAGGTGAGTGACAAAGTCCACCAAAATCCTTCCCTGTTCGACATCCGGCTAGCATCGGCAATTTTCCACATTAACATTTACTGGCAATCACATTTAATTCGTCAGACATTCTTTCTTTGATGTTGTAATAACCTCACATTCACCAGTTTGTGTTTACAGAATTACAGAAAATGATCTAGTCCCGTGATTGCGCAATGAAGAAGTCATTTGGGACCGGTATGGAAACGCACAGCACAAATCACAGCAATGTATGCAATATATGTTATATTAAATACAAATCAAAATACATCATTTGATTGCGTCTTCAAAAGAAATAAATAATACACTCACAACCACTAAACCAATACCAGATACGCTAGCCGAGCACAAACAGGGTGAATTAACCTCAGCATCCGGTGACAGTGGGGTCAAGCCCTGACCTTTTTGTGATGTGAAGTTTGACGACTTCCTCTGCTGACGTAGGATGTATCCCTACGCTTCTGGAGATACCACTCCACGTTGCACCACATCTTTAATAAAATTCAATATCAAATAAAAATATATCTATCATAAGATACAATATGGATCTTGTAATATTTAATTTTAAATATTAAGAGATTCTCAAGAACTGTCCCTTGGTATCCTTTGCAATTTTGTGATCAACTCTAATATGTATGTTATAACAATGGTAGATATACTGGCGCGACATCTAGTCATATCATACTCTCCTTTTTATTGTTCTCTTCTCTCCACTCACAATCGATATAAAATGTATTGTGTGAACAAAACATTATTATACCGGTATGTCTTATGTCTATGTCTCTTATAATCATAAGTATTCTATGTATTGTATTACCCCTAGTGCGTCCATAACTGGTCAATAAATCATTATATCATATGTAATTTCCATTAAAGGTGAAAGACCCGACCTACAATCTGTTTATAATAGGCGATGACACTAAAATGCATTAAATAGGCAGACACACAAATACAATATCAAACATCACCGGTTGCACTTTGGTTTTTCACATTTTAATGTATAATCATTTAATCAACATGTTATCGGGGCAAACATTTCTCCTGTCCCAAATATCGTGAGAGATGAAATTATACATTTCATATCTATATAGATCATCTGCTGGTCATTGTTCTAAATTTAGTTACCTTAAAGCAACTGAGAAGCCCTGAATAACTTCACCGGCATTTGGACCAATCAAGTGAAGCCCCAACACACGGTCTTCGAAACATACCGCCTGAAATTCAATCAATTGCCACCGTTTTCATTAAAACTACAAAAAGTACAAGACAATGACGAAAGAGTTTGCACCATTCAGCTAAACAAAATATAACTTAATTCCAATTAGAATACATAACCCCCGGATAAAAGTGACATCATCGCCGCTTAAGATAATAGTTCCCATAAGTTAACATAAAAACATTCAGAAAAGTCAAAGGTTGTTGTAAGACAGTGAGAAGTCTATAATTGTGCTCATTACAGGCGGCGAATTGGCATTATTCACAGTATCTCGCATTAAACAAACTAATCGTTTAAACTGTTACATTACTCATAACAAAATTTCGTACTTTTCGTTTGAAAATTAATCAGATGAAAATAAAGATTAAAAATCGTTATCTAACGGAACTTCAGAGAAGGAGCGCAGTAAGTAAATAAAAAACTAGCTGTTGTGAGGCTTTACAGTTAGAACGTCTATCCGCAGACAGCACAGCCACACTTTGTGCGGGTTTGTATGTCTATACCATCTGCTATGAGCTTCGTATCATTAACACTAATGCGGTGTCGACACGGTTCGTAACCTTGCTTCCTCTGCCTTGCACTGTGCAGCTATATGTCTCAAAGATCGCATCAGCAGTTTTAAATTGATGCCTTTACAGAAAGCAGGTTCATTTAGTGTTTTCAGCTTAACACATATCATTCATGTTCTTGGCTTCAAACATACAATGACACAGACTTTTAAACTTGAAACAGATGGCTTATCTCTATGAAACTTTCATCGAAGAAGCTCGCCAATTATCATGTCAATATTTTACAAAGCTTTTGAAATATCAAACAAGTTAGAGCTGCAGGTGGCAAATTGTTTTACTTTTCTGTAGATTTCAAACATCGGAGTTTTTTTTCCTTTTTTCTTTTTAGTCATCATGGTCTGACTGCGAATTACTTCCCATGAAATAACCCGATAAACCTAACTAAAGGAGACCCTGTGGTCATAATTTGGACTTAGACGGAAGTCGCACCAGATGCAGCAGTAAAATAGCCCCTAAATCAAACGGGATAAAGCTTTTGTTTAATCATAGACACCTATAAGATGTATAAATCATAATCTCCTACACGAAATACTAGGATATGGACACTTGTTGTCAATACGTAAAGAAGAGGCCCATGGGACACATCGCTAACCTTAGGCTGTTGTATCCCCCCCCTTTTCATTACATTAAAACTAGTGGTTCTAGTACTTGAGCAAGCAGCATATCCTTATAATTTAAGAAAGAATTTTCCAAATTGTTCTTTGTTTAAAACTATAACCCCCTAGCATGTGCAGTGGCGTAGCTAGGTTTGAAATATTTGTAAGCAGGGTGTCTGGGGGGCGGCAGCTGAGTACACTTTTCGTAATATGTAATAAAAACTTAACGAAAATATTTCTAAGCACACGCATGCAGTGCTACAGTGTAGCTACGCCACTGATGGTCTTGCATAGGGGCTATAATGAGTGAACAAATTCGAATCTATACTAAATAAGGATGCTTGCAAATTAACTTGACAAAATATATAAGTGGTGCTCGAGGAGTTTTCGTATACATATTATATATTCCGGTGTAAATTATTACACGTGTATATCATTATTACAGCTATGCTCTGGCGCGGGGCCATGAGTGTGAATAAATTTGAATCTACACTACATAAGGATATTTGTTTATCAATTTGACAAATTGTACCCATATGTGTCTTAAGAAGTTTTTCCTGTATAATCAAGAAATAAATTTCATTTTTTGAAATACACGAGGGTATGAACTGTGGCACGTGACGCCGACCTACTTTTCAAGAAGCGCGTTGACAATCGTGAAAAATATACCGGCGTGAAGTGTTGCGGTTCATATCCTCATGTACTTTCAAAAATGAAGTTTATTTCTTATACAACCGCAACACATTCATGTAGAAATGGTTATCAATGAAATTTGTAGAGATACCAAAGGCAAAACCCCTGTTATGGCCCCACATGTTGTTAACAAACTTCAATCTTCATTCCATGAGGAAGCTTTCATGCAAAGTTTGACTTCACGGTACACCCGTGGTTTTTGAGAAAAATATCTTTAAACACCCCACTTTTTTTCTGAATATTTCTTACTATGTCCCCTTGGAAGAAAACTAGAATACTCTTTACCGACAGATGCCTTGTGCCGAATTCGTTTAAAAATTGTCATCTGGTACTTTAAAGAAGTTAAAAATGTGAAAAGTTTCAGCAGATAGTAGGCAGACGCTGGACAACTTTTGATAGGAAAGTTCAAAGGGGTTTTCAGCCCAGGTGAGCTAAAATAAAAACAGCATGTGATACACTGAATGTGCATCTTCTCTTACAAGTAAGAGCACACATTAAAGGAACTGATTCACGATTTCCCCCAAATTTTGTTTTTCATTTTTAATGATCAAAATCTACTGTCTGATGTGTTTTAAAAAGGATTCACAAACAAATTAAGGCTATACATTATCACAGAAGCGCATTTTAGAGATTTTATTACATGTATTTGTTTACAAAGATTGTGGTATGTTATGGTTTACAAAGTTTTCAAAAGAAATGGATATCGGTCTAAGTTTTATCATATCTATCGCATTTCAAGTATTCTGTAGGTAAAATATGTCATCTAAAAGTTGAATTTGTGACTGTGCAAAATTAACATTTCACTTTTTTTTTGTAAACATAAAAAGACTCCGAGTCGTTGTTTGCAGAAGGTCAAAATTTTGGCTATCAACATTAAATGAGTGGGTACCTGTAAAGTGCGAAACGAAATCGAAACGAAGTCTACCGAAACGAAACGAAACCTACCGAAACGAAACGAAACCTACCGAAACGAAACGAAACCCACCGAAACGAAACCTACCGAAACGAAACCCACCGAAACGAAACGAAACCTACCGAAACGAAATGAAACAGATTGTATAACCGAACTCTTTTAATTATAATAATTAAAAATGGTATCTTAGGCCCCTGTGAAAGTTACCACATATAAATAAAATTCGTCTCCCCTTTGATGTAGGCTTTCGGCTTAACTGTTACAAAGTTTTAAAAGCTGGAAAGGGGGTGGGGGTGGGGGGTAAGCACAAAGTACATATCCGTAGTTGATTAAATGCCATGCACAATTAGTTTCGGATCCATAAATTTCAGAACCGAGGGTTACAGTCTCAGAGATCTGGGGAAACACACTATACGAGGGGTGGGGTCGCCGACGTTGGATTCGCCTTTGGGCATAGATACATTGTTTGAAGAAGCTGGTGTCTGAGAAAATTGAAAGCAGGAAGAGCTATCAACCTCTTATTTTATCTCTAACTGCTGAGGTGCGACTACTTTCAATAATGGAAAAACTCTATACATTTTGGGTGTTGCTAAGACGGGGAATTGAAAACGGGACGGAAAACAGAATTTTTTTAATGCAATAATATTAGGAGGTGGTCGGCATTTTGTAAACTGAAAAGGCTTATGAACAAGGGAACTTTAAGCAGAAATCACAAAAAGAATGGGAGGACATATTCAGAATCCACCGTTTGATATACTACATACAAATACACAATATCCACATGTATACATATATTTGTCTTTAGAGCAAAAAATACTGAAACATGTATTCATGCCCAAAAGCGGATCCAACGCCGACGACCCCATCCCTCGTTTAGTGTGTTTACCCAGACTTCTGACCTGTGAGACTGTAACCTTCCGTTCTGAAATTTATGGATCCGAAGCTAATTGCACATGGTATCTATGTACTTTGTGCTTACTCCCCCCCCCTTCCAACTTTTAAAACTTTGTATCAGTCAAGTCGAAAGCCAACATCAAAGGGGAGGCGAATTTTATTTATATGTGTAAACTTTAACAGGGGCCTAAGTTACCATTTTTAATTATTATAATTAAAAGAGTTCGATTATACAATCTGTTTCGTTTCGTTTCGGTAGGTTTCGTTTCGTTTCGGTGGGTTTCGTTTCGTTTCGGCAGGTTTCGTTTCGGTAGATTTCGTTTCGTTTCGTTTCGAACTTTACAGGTACCCTTAAATGAGTTATACCGAGCGAAGCTCGGACGGGCCGAAGGCCCGTCCGCGAAGCAAGGCTCTAAAGGTAACACGTATGTAAAAGAAAAAAGTCAAAATCAGCAAAAGAAAAAGAGATAATCTCTATATACGTTCACTGAAATTTTCGTGATCCATATGGGCGCCTCCATTTATTTTTACATTACCTGCTTCAACAGTTATTCGTGTTTTATTTTGAATGCCAATAATAGAAGACTCTGACGTGCAATTCGTAATTTAAACACTCAGTTTGTTCAAAGTGAATAGTATAATTATCATTGTAACAAGTTTTAGCAAATAAATACATATAAAACCGTAATACGACTAAATAGATGAACGAGTTCATGAGTTTCTTTGAATAAGAATATACGATAAAATTACGGTTACCTTTTTACCATTTTGAATTTATTGGTTAATTTTGTTTAGTTTTAACGGCCTTTCTTATTGCATACGGAATGTATTATTGTTGTTTATAATTGTTTGCTTTGATAAAGAGAAAAAAGTCGAGGCTAAATGTGACGTCACAAGGCACAGTTTACGTCGCCTTGTGTTTTATTTCCCGCGTTCAATGAATAGGCGGATCCTGTAAAACTGTTGCCCCCATATACACCCTTTTAATATTGAGATGTTACTGGGTCACTGAGTTTAGCGCAAGGAAAATTTCATGCAAAATATATATTTTTAAATTAACTCATAATTTACCGTACTTAACGGAATTATGATTACCACTTGGGACACTCCAATGACCATTACATGCTTCGCTCGGTCCAACGGCCACACCGTATACATATTAGTTTTAATGTTTAACATTAAAATTAAGAATTTTTCTTCTTCAAAAAACGTGAACCAGTCCCTTTAAAATCCATAAACTCCTTAAAATTACTATATACGTTCAATGAAAATTCTGTGAGCAGTAAGGGCGCCGCCAATTTGTTCAATTATAGGTATCCTCGTCTCTCTCCGTTTTAATTCGTATGAAGTCTCACAAGGAGTTCCAAGTACTCGATTCATTAGTTGCTTCAACAGTTATTCGAGTTTTGAATTTTATTACCACAATACAAGACTCTGATATACAATTTTAATTCAAACATTCAATTTGTTCAAAATGATTTGTATAATTATAATTGTAACATCCTTTAGTAAATCATTATATAGTAAAACAGTAATCTACGACTAAATAGATGAAAGAGTTCACCAACGAGTTCATGAGTTTTTATACCTAAAAATACAAGACTGCGCTACTTTATCGAAAAACACGTAGATAAAATAGTTTGGAAAGTACAACAAACATTTTTGATAAGCAGACAAGTTTTCGCATTCCTTCATTCGTATTTATTGTTGATAATGTGGCGTTTCCGTTATTTATACTTCTAGTGTTATATGAATATGCATAAAGTCGTGTTGTAAGATGTAAAATACATTTTGATCACACATATGTAAATGTACCGTGACATCTCAAACTGTAACATCACATGCTTTATCAACCCCTCAAGCCTCAGCGCAACCTTGAAAACCAACAAAAAAAAAATCTTATGCTAATATTTGAATGTTACTGGGCGTTTAGCGCCTGAGGAATTTCATAAATAATATATGTAAAGGTATATGTAAAGGTGGGAGAATATCTCTAATTCAAAGTACTTTACTGAATATGATTATCACTTGGGACTTACAAATGCTTCGCTCGGCCCAATGGTCACACCTTTATATAAATCAAGAATGAATACAAAGAGACGTTTGTATAACACATATGCCCCCATGGTGCAAAATTGAAAAGGGTTATACACATGCATCATTTAACTGATAGTAGTATCACCAATTCAAAATATTGAGCAGACAATATATTCCTATGTCAAGAGTAGATTGACCATGTGACCTAAAAAATCAAAACGGTCATCTACTCCATATGCTGTACCAGTGTACCAAATTTGGTATCAATCAAGCAAATAGTTCTCAAAATATAGGAGACAATATATTACTAAGTCCAGTTTAACCTTTGACCACGTGACCTCAAAATCAATAAGGGTCATCTTCTCCCGAGCATTATCCTCCATGAACACATAAATAGGATTCTGTCTGTTATGTACTTTTTTCCCTTTCTACTATGTATATATGTTTATAACTTCCTCATAATTTTTCTTGTACCTAATTGTACTTCTACACAATTAGTAATTTTGTAATGTTATGATTATATATGTCATGTCATGAATCTCTGCGGAGGGAAATACAATATGAATGACCTCTCCAAATTCACGTCACAATACTTATCTGCATTCATGTCCCATAATTTTTCTATATTCATGTCACAATAAATCATTAAATCTCTAAATAAATGCCACATGCCTTTTCTATATACACGTCACAATACTTCTCAACATAGGGGCTAAAAACCCGTGTTGGGCCCGAACTCTGGTACCATAAATATCCAAATTTTCGTAACTTCTCCATAATTACGTCATATTACTTTTAAGTGCAGAACGCCTTAGCATTGAACAAATTTCAATTCCAATTTAGTCTTAAAATGTAAACAAATTCCAGTTCATATATAGTCTTAAAATGTAAACAAATTCCAGTTCTTATTTAGTCTTAAAATGTAAACAAATTCCAGTTCTCATTTAATCTTAAAATGTAAATTGTGCAGTAAGGCGCAAAAAAAAAAAAAAAAAAAAAATAAAATAAAATAAAAAAAAAAAAATTTAAAAAGGAAGTTTTAATATAATCAATCAAACTAGATAGACAGAATTCAAGTGAAAGTGGGTAAATTCTACTGAATTTTTATCATTTAACAAACCAAGTACATTGTATACTGTAAAAGAAAGCCATTGACGCGGCTACAAAGTGTTTTGAAATGAATACATGTCCTTTTAGAAAGTTATGTCGATGTTTATGAAAGCAGAACTGTGCCAGACTGTAAAAACAGTACTCTATTGTACATATACAACGGTAGCTATCAAAGTGGCACTGTCATTTGTATCCGTATGACGCTTAGGGCCAAGATTAAAAGTTCAATGTGTGATAAATGTTTTAAATCAAATCCCTGAAACTAAATATGATGAATGTTCATTTAAATCGATTATCAAGTACAAATAACACTATATAACTTTTCTATTGTCTTTTCACACATGACAGTGTGCATGTACCGTAGTCTTTAAATGCCACTTTAAATGCACATTAAAAAAGTAAAATCGACCCCAAAAAATCATATAACCGATGCCGGAAGTCAAAAACTTTGGGATTTTTACCCCTACCATCCCAACTACTTTTGATCTCGTCTATTAATGGTACCGATTGTTGATTACACTGGCCTACTTCTCTATTGACGCTTTAATTTGTTTATCCTTGAGAACTGTATTAGCTTGAAAACTAATACCGCATCTTTTTTTTTTAGACTTCTCTCCCACTCACCATTTGGATTGTTGATTTTGGTGCGATATTCATTTGAGACAGCAAAAACCGAGGCCCCGTGTCAAAGCAGGTGTGGCACGATAATGATCCCTCCCTGCTCAAAGGCCATAAGCGTTGAGCATAGGCCGAAATTTTGCAGCCCTTCACCGGCAAAGGCAACATCTCCATATGAGTGAAAAATTCTCAAGAGGGAGGAGGTTAAACAATATAAAATCAATTAATCATTTGTTTATCAATGGCTGAGTTGATTTTGTAGTTTAATCGTGTTCTTGTAGTAATCATATTATTTTTCGTTGTCGGTACTATTTACTACATCCGAATCCACAATGGTACGCATTACCAAGTACACTCAAAGGTGGCAGGGGACAGTTTCTTTGGTTTTGAAACATGTGGATAGGGGGTATACACCAAAGTCAGATTATGACAGACTAAAGAAAAATCATATTTCCCTTTTATGTCAATACTTGTATTTCATACTAGTGTAGTTAATAAATTATGACCCTAAATTACATGTAATCTATAAATACTGATGCTGGTGCACAAAACATGCTCTGAGCAGGTTCCCCTTTTTTGCATTGATTTTCCCTCATTTGGGCTAATCCGCACCACCCCCACACCATCACAGTACCAAACATGGGGATTTAGACACTGTGCACAATCAAGAACCCTATCTGCCCTTCTCAAAAATCTACCTCTCATATGGGGTCATCCACCTTCCCTCACAGCTACAGACCTTTTGCTAGACCCTGAATGTTTTCACCGGAATTTCTTCAGCAACTGACCACGTGTCTTAGTTTCGTATTTGCACCCATCTATATGCTAGGAATCATGGTGACACCTACATGTTGTATATCAACATTTTTACTAAGCACTCAGCTACATTTGACATGCATCCTAAAATTATTGTATACATTTTTACACATGTAATATCACTTCAAATACGGGGTATTTCCATTTTTTTTTAAAAAGTTGACCGGGCCTATAGTGCGAAACTGTCCCCTGCTACCAAATCACCATCTTCCCACCATTTTATTTCACAATCACGTTGTTTTGGAAGTTTTCTCACTGAAGAGGGTGTTGCACCAAAGCGAGAATTTTCCCTAATCGGAGCTCCGTGCCAGCACTTGTGACGTAGAACTGACTTCATCCATATTTATACTCTTTGTTTATTTGCCATTTTAAATACCTGTAGGATTCCCCAGTACTAAGGGCAAGCTTAATACATTTTATGTGTCAATACATTATACATGTAGTCAAAACACAATTTTTGAAATCGTGAAAATTAAATTGGTTTTCCCCCTGAGTATCAAATACAATGTATACGGTTACATGTTACGAGTGTATCAATTATTTGATATTCTATATTACCACAGTCTAAAAGCTCTTATACTCGTATGCATTATTTTCTACAACCAGCAGTTGGCAACTGTACATAACTCTGACCACAAAACAAAATATGAGAAGTTTAATACGCATTAATACCATTTGAAAACATTGATTCACCATTACAGCACTTTGCTACTGGAATATACATCATCTTATCCACTTAAACTGTTTAACGGTTATTTCCCTGTTTGGCCTTAAAGTTTTTCTTTCAAAGCTTTGCAACGTTTACAACGTTTTTCGTAAAAGGCACCATGCCTTTGTCAATGCTTTCACTCAGAAAAACATACATGTACAACCTTGACTATTTAAACACAGGTATTGCATGCTGTATTCGGTGTGTTTGTTGGGAGTCCTATTCACAAAATAAACAGTGTCCAGGTTGGAAGCTTATTTTAAAGTCGGCACATTGTAATAAAGAGAGATTTGACAAGAAACATTTATAAAAACTAAAAGTGTGTTTCAATTAAGAAAAAAAAAAACAACCCATCTAAATGGAAAACGTAATATGAAAAAAATTGTGTTCGTGAGGGATTCGAACCTAGGCGTTTCAAAAAAGAAGTAATCGTTACCTATAAAAGTCGAGGAGCTTACCCATTGAACCACGCAGTAGTCCATACATTATAAAGGAAAATAAACGTACAGGTGAAGTTGAAAATAATATCAGTGAAATCGTTTCGGTTTTTTGAAATTTACAACAACAAAAAAGCCCTTGTGAAACAAAATTTCAAAGCGACAGTTTTTTTTTTGGAGAAAAACTTGAACATATTCATGCTAAATTCATTTTGTTTCACGGAGGCAGTTTTTCTGAAATTCGAGGATACCCCTCCATTTTAACGCTAAAAATCATATAAATCGCTTATTGCTTGATTTTAACTCGAATTATTTGGCTAATTTTTGTCAATACACGTCTTTTAAACTAATTTTCACAAATTTTTAAATCAAGACATAAGTTCCAATTGGTTTTATCATAAATTTGAATAACTTGATTTTATCGATTTTTCATGCAACACCTTTAGGGAAATTAACATGAGACGTGCAACACCTTCTTTGTCTGATTTCTATAATTTTGAAGAAAAAAAATCTATTTTCATACCGACCCGATGATGGTACAAACTCTATCAGTGTATCATTCGTGTTAACAATGCAGATTATTAATATTTGTCGGTTTTTTTTTTCGTGGTGTGTAATATTTGTTTTATGTGATATATGTCTCTTGATAAGTATGCAGGTTGCGTCGAAAATAATTTGAGGTTTATATACCCTTGTGATAAAATGCATTAGAGAGTTTTTAAGTATATTTGCTTATAAATATGCAAAGACCGAATCACTATAAATCTGTTAGGCGTATGAACACTGTCGAGCATGGCGTCTGCATGTGCATTTCCGTCTCAGACAACACAAGTGCACCTCATTCAATGCCCGAGAAGTTGATCTTACCTCTAGGTTAATATCACCAAACAAACACAAGAAATTAATCAGTAATTGTAATTCATTTTTTCTCGAAGTGACAACATGATCAAATAGCATCTATAGTGATTATACCTACGCTGTTTACAATTAGATAGATCTGAAAAGATATGAACTGTTTAACACCAGTTCAGATTGTACAACTTTTATTAATAAGTTTATGTTTATGATGTTTCATTGAAAATCAATTCAAGAATTGGACAATTACAGTGTATATTTTTTCAGCATTGTGCACTCTTTCGTTTTTATGTTATGGCATTACACTTTTGTTCTTCCATGGCTGTTCCGTTTAGCACCAACAGTGAAATGTTATTAGAGTTTTGTGTTTCTTGAATTTATATATATATTTATATAAAGCACAGAAAATTTCACTTTATGTGGATACCCACTTCCGCCCCTACCCGGGGTTGAACTCACGACCTGCGGAACCAAATCTCCTAGCAGCATGTAACCAGCGCGCTAGACCGCTCGACCATCTAGGTTGGTTCCGCAGGTCGTGAGTTCAGCCCCGGGTAGGGGCGGAAGTGGGTATCCACATAAAGTGAAATTTTCTGTGCTTTATATTAAATATTTCTTCACTTAGGGCAGTTATGTTTATTTAAGAGTTCATTGCTATTTCTGTGCTTTATATATATATATATAATCAAGAAAGAAAGAGTTGATGTCAAAATAATTAAAATAAAAAAAGCAGGAAAATAGGCAGTTCCAAAATATCTTCAAATCACTCTTGCGCTTTCTGGATTTTAACATCCAAATATTCAATTTGTATTCACCTGAGGATGGATGTTTTTAAAAATCCAGAGAACGAAAGTGCTTTGTATATATTTTGGAACTGCATGTTTACCAGCTTTCTTATTATCCAAATAATTTTTTCAAAAATCAGTGTCCGGTATAAAATATTAAAAGAAATAAAATCAACAGTACACAAAGTTAAAATTTTAAAGCAAACGCTTTCATTTTATAATCCTCAGGATTCTGAAATGAAAGCGTTTGCGTTATAAAATTGTAACTTTGTGTACTGTTGATAAACTCTTTAAGATATTTCAAATCGACTGCTAATTTTATACCGGGTAGCTATATCGTAGACTATTTTCACTTTTGTATACCTTAATGTAACAGTGGGAGGCCTTTCTCTGGGGGACTACAAACTCCAGTGGCGTGTAGAAAGCGTGGTACACCTGAAATTTATATACATCTATATATATACATTTATATTGATTTTCATTTAAGAACTCTATGCGAAGCAAAAAAAATTAAGAAATGATAAGATGATTAGAAACATTGTCCAAAATAATTCATTCAGTCACTATTCAAAGACACGAATAATTCGTTAAATGAAATCTGGACTGATGAAGGTCACTGAAAGCTGGAGAAACCTAATTCGGTCGAGAGAAGGAAATCCCGTATCGATTTAAATATGAATTATTAACAGATCAAAGATTGCGTTGGTAATACACGGTGCTTGCAATTGTTGAATAGTAAGGAGAGCAGTTTGCATTTTGTTTGAAAATAGTTCTTCATCTCGTCAAATTCTTTCCCCCTTTTTTCTTCGTTGTAAACGGCTTCCTCAATAGACCACCATGTTTTACAGTGTAAATACATTTTCTAAACATGCGTTATTTGCTTGTATTCTTAAACCACAAAAGAAACAAGCACCTGTTTCACTGAGTATTTACTATTACTCTGTTGAAGAAAACAATGTTAACAATTTCGTAACATCCAATTCGTAAATTTCTCACATCACTCATAAATATTCATCATAGTCGTCATATTTTTGTGAAAGGTTGTTTGTTTGTTTGTTTTTCCACTGATATTGAGACATCACCGGCTGTAGTTGGAGTACCACGGATTTAGACCTATGCTTAGCCCTAGGGCCGTTATCAAACTTGCAGTAATGCTGGGTTACAATTGGTTTCCAAAATAGAAAGGGCTGAGGTATAAAACTGGAAGGAACATTAAGAAATTACCCCTTTGTACACGAATATGTACTCGGCCTTTAGTGTCCGACTATGTACTAGGCCTTTAGTATCCGACTATGTACTAGGCCTTTAGTGTCCGACTATGTACTAGGCCTTTAGTATCCGACTATGTACTAGGCCTTTAGTATCCGACTATGTACAAGGCCTTTAGTGTCCGACTATGTACAAGGCCTTTAGTGTCCGACTGTAATAACGCAGTGATCGATCAAAACTGCAACTACCAAAATAAAAAGTTACGAGTATAGATCCTAAAAAATGGGCAAGAAATTGTGTTCTGACAACAAATTCTAGACAATATTTTGGACAAGGCAATTTTGTATGATAATAATTACAAATCTTAATCAAACACACTAATTTATACAGAGAATCAATCTGTTGTGTCATATTGGGTGCATCTGTACCACAAATCTAGCATTCTAACAGATGTACAAACTTGTAGCAATAGTCAAGATACCGACAATTTACCAAACAATAATCATCTTCAGATATTTGTTCAGCAGTACTTTTTTATCCGATACACACGGGATGAGATGTTTGCCGATGTTAGACCACATAACTCACAAGGAGTTTCCAGGGGAAACCTACCAATCAGCAGAACACCAATCAACAGGCTTGTCTCCCAAAGCTATCATTTTTGGGCTAAGGACAGTCTAATTACAGCCTAACACCAAGGCCATGGAGAGGCATCGATGCGCTGGCCACCTTTGCTATGACTATTTACAACTTCTGGCCCTTTGGGGGGTGATATTTGGGATATAATCGATATTCCTATCACTGGTTACCCCGGTCGTCTAGATGGTTACGTTATTTCTTATTAATCTGGCATTGGGTTATACCATTCAGCGAATATTTGGCCTAAATTCCACATGTTATTTTCCCTTCATTCTTTTTTTTTCTTTTATAAACTTTCAATATCTTTAATCTAAAGCTTCATCTATTTCCTGTCATATTTCATGGTCGTCTGGTTGAAACCTATGATCGTCTGCACGTTGAATAGTCTCTTTTAACCGCTGTGAACTGGTATAAAAGGTCGATAACTCCATGCTGACGGACTCCCGCGGTCTGTGTTTACTTGGTGTGACATCTTCTCATTGTTCTCCATCATAAGCATTGAATCCATTTTATCGACTTTGGCATTTTTGTTAATCAGAGCACGATATTAGGCTGCCATTAATTGCCATATTAAACAGATAAAGTTCACCAACATTCTGCACTCCGTGTCTGACATCAAACAATTGTACCAAAGTGCGCAGCTAGCATTCCACTCGTCTATTGACAAGGTCCAACATCCAGAGATAATGTGAAAGAGGATAGTTTGTCATTCCTTTGTGATGCAGAAGCACCCAATCAACACTGCAGCCTTTCTTCACAATTTTCCCCGCTATCAAAGAACGCTGCATGTGCAACAAGAGTGCTACAGTTTTTTTTGTTTTGTTTTTTATAACTATCGATGATCTCAAGCACGTGAACTACCCAACATTACATGCTCAAACACTACATTATATGTTCAGTCGCCACATTACATGTTCAATTATTTCATTACATGGTTGATCATTACATGTTCAATTGTTACGTGTTCAATCTTGACATTACATGTTCAATATTGTTACATTATAATGTTCAATGGCTACAGTACATGTTCAATCATTTCACTACATGTTCAATTATTACATGTTCAATATGTACATTATTTGTTAAATTTTTAATCATTACATTAAATGTTCAATCCTTACTTTAAAATGCTCCTAATCATTACATTTAATGTTCAGTAATTACATTCAATCATTACATTTAATGTTCAGTAATTACATTCAATCATTACATTTAATGTTCAGTAATTACATTCAATCATTGCATTACATGTTCAGTAATTACATTCAATCATTGCATTACATGTTCAGTAATTACATTCAATCATTACATTTAATGTTCAGTAATTACATTCAATCATTACATTTAATGTTCAGTAATTACATTCAATCATTACATTTAATGTTCAGTAATTACATTCAATCATTACATTTAATGTTCAGTAATTACATTCAATCATTGCATTTAATGTTCAGTAATTACATTCAATCATTGCATTACATGTTCAGTAATTACATTCAATCATTGCATTACATGTTCAGTAATTACATTCAATCATTGCATTACATGTTCAGTAATTACATTACATGTTCAATCCTTACTTTAAAGTGCTCCTAATCATTACATTTAATGTTCAGTAATTACATTCAATCATTGCATTACATGTTCAGTAATTACATTCAATCATTACATTTAATGTTCAGCAATTACATTCAATCATTGCATTACTTGTTCAATCCTCTCATGTTCAACGTTACATTACATGTCCAATCATTGCATCTTCAATCGTTACATCACATATTCAGGTCTTCCAACAGTCTGATAGAATTCCCATGGGCAAAAATTGTGCTCCATTATTCGCTAACTTAGTTGTGTATTCTTCTGAACAATACTCATTTTCATTCACATGTTGATTCGATATATCCCAGTGAACTCGAAATGAAAGAAACTACAGATTCTTCTATATCTGCTTCATATTTGGATATTTTATTGAACATGATTAGCAACAACAAACTATGACTTTATCTTTTCCATTATCAACTTCCCATATTTTTGTAGCAATATTCCATTATCACCTGCATAGGATGTTTATGTCTCTCAACTGATTTGATAAGCAAGATTATGTTCTGTGAATGATCAATTTTTAAATAAAGGCAGGCTACTGAAAATGAGTCAACGTTACAAGAGTTTCAACAGTCACGCTTAAAGTCAAATTCTATGATTGTTAAAATGATCATGATAATTTGTAAATACAAGCTATCACTAGGCTGAATGCTGTCTGACATGTTTTGTACTGATTTTGACTACTATATAACTGTTTAGTTGATAAGCCTCACAGCGGGTGTGACCTAAATGTACTAGGCACCTGATCCCACCTCAGGTATGTCCAAGGTCCGTGTTTATTCTTCTCTTAATATGTATTCTTCATAAGATTGATGAGATAATTGATCACTGTTCATTATCTTCACTTGTTCATTCCATCATTAATTTACATGTTCATTCCATTACACAAGCGTAAAATTGGCATCTCGCACACCTCGACCTTCATCTGTTAATAAATAAATGTCCCTATTTTATGCTGGACATTCAGACAATTTGTTATGACAGTATAACTGTCTATGTTGGTACAGTTATGATGGTAAAATTGACTATGCTGAGCAAAATTGGCACCAAAAAACCCAAACTATATGAATAATATGAAAACAAATCTAAAGATAAGTTTGATTGAAAAATCATAAAATTCAAAAATATTATTTCACTAATTTTCAATCTTAAGTTCAGTACAAGATGAATTAGCTCAACTTAAATGAACTCCAACAATTAACCAGAGACCAACATCACTAGGCAAGCCCTGTAATAAAACTCCAAAGAAAAGCATAAAAGGGGAAGACCATGAATTTGGAGGCTGGCACCAGAAGTTTAGGAATGCTGTGGTAACAACTGGAGCAAACAGTACATGATAGAGAGGCCCGAAGGAATCTTTTTAGCGGCCCCAGGAGGAGGAGTAAGTTAACTAGAACATTAATTTAATTTGAACATAATTTATTGTAGTGCATCAATACAAATAGTTTGGTTATAACAACTTACAAGGCCTTCACTAGAAATAAAACAATAGTAATAGACACATACTATGCTGTAATTATTAAACATTATCAATGTAGATCAGGAGATTTCCTTCATAGTAGTTCTGCTTTAGTGCTTTTACATAGAACCTTTCTATAAAAAGTGAAGAGATATCACCCCTTTTTCATACAGTTGTCAGGTTGCAAAAAGGGGTGGAGTTTCTTTTGAAAGTTGTCAGGTCACAAGGAGAAGGGGTGGGGTTTCACCTTCCAGCTGTCAGGTCACAAGGAGAAGGGGTGGGGTTTCCCTTTACAGCTGTCAGGTCGCAAGGAGAAGGGAAGGAGAAGGGGTGCAGTTTCCCCATGAAGTTGTCAGACCACAAGGAAAAGGGGTGGGGTTTCGTTACAGTTGTCAGGTCACAAGGAGAAGGGGTGGGTGTGGTTTGAATCTGACTGCTATAAAATCTTACCTCAATGCTATCTTTCCCGTACTTTGAGGTGGCTTCCTCCTCAGACATACCCACTACCCCGTACTCGAGGGGAGTGAAAACTGTGGTAGGTACCTGCAGCCACATTGTAAATCTACACTTTGTCATTGAAGAATTATGCTCACTTCATGCATAATCAATTTCAAACTTACGCCTTACTTATGTCAAATTTCAAGCATGATTATTAACGTGTATAAAGTAGAAACCTTTTACTTTGATTAAATGCATGCAGAGCATTTTTTTTAAAAAAACAGACTTGATTTATAGGAGTGCATGATATCCAAATCTGTAAAGTTCTAGATCTTTAGATCTTTGTTGGAAAGTGTTATAGTTAGACAAATACTTCATAGAATTTATGTACAATAAGTATCAATAACAGTTCTACCAATAAACATACATAAAAATCAGAACAAAGGTTGTAATCCATACAAAATTTTGCAAAATATCTTAATTTTAATCTATTTGAATGAAATCAAATTGGCTAAAATGATATACTTTGTGAACTTCACGATTTACAAATTACCATGGCATGTCATACAGTACTTTCTAAATATTTTGTGTGTCGAAAAATGAGAATCATAGACTTTTTATTTTCAATAAATAAACAGGGCCAATTAAAGGCCTTCATAAATCTTGTCCTTTACACACTATGAAACAAAAGATCTCTGAATCCTCACCAAATCATAATTCATCTGCAGCTGACTACCCCCAAACAGCCTCTCTGCCAACATCTGACCAGCCATAATAGCCACAGGGGTCAATTCTGGCCTTCTCTAAAGAAAAGTCAGTTAAGTTTGATTAAAATTCTCTAAATCAATATGAAAATGGAACATTGATCATGAAATTGCATATGACAGTCATTGAAAGATAAAGCAAACAATC
Source organism: Ostrea edulis (assembly GCF_947568905.1). Taxonomy (NCBI): domain Eukaryota; kingdom Metazoa; phylum Mollusca; class Bivalvia; order Ostreida; family Ostreidae; genus Ostrea; species Ostrea edulis. The sequence goes on along the minus strand of NC_079164.1, from coordinate 99,963,135 downwards.
CAACGTGTGACTCCAGTTTCCTATTTATATCCTGGGAAAATTACACGGACAAGAAATTGATTTTGTTGACATTGGTAAGTTTTGTGTGAAAGTTCCAATAAGTTAAACTTCAAAATGCAAAGTTTCGAAACAAAAAACAAAGCTTTTTGCTTGTTTTGTTGTTCATCAATAAGTTCTCGATCATTAAAGATGCTGAATTTTCCATTACTTTTATTATCTGATAAGCTGATACTGTAAGTTAGATATACTAAACCTCCTACAGACTGGGTGGTTTAAAAGTTTCTCAAACCATTTTAATTTTTTTTTTTTTTTTTTTTTATACATTTCTAAGACAGATTTACATGTAAAACCTCATTAGTACCAAGGCTAACTTACGTGTAATATGTACCACAGATCTAAAATTTCACTAAAATATCATATACCACTGGACTTTTGCGAGATGAGCTGACTTTTACAGTCAACGGCTGACTTTGACACAAACATATAATATGGAAACCTTATTGTGACAGATCTATGAATAAGTGATGAACCGATGCAATGTACAAAAATGGTCAAGTTGTCCAAACATTATAGAGTTGTTCCAGTTCATTTCCATACTCTTACACTTTCTAAAACAGTAAAGTCTATGTGACCTAATACTAGTATCCCCATAAATATTTTTAGATCACCTGACCTAATGCAATTGGTCAGCATCCATTGTCGTGCGCCGTGCGTGAACACTTGACCATTCTGATACTGTAACTGCCATTTAATTTTTTTTTTCAAATCTGGTATGAAGCATCTTTTGGGCCTTAAGGATGGAGTAAACATTGAATTTTTTATATTATGATGCAAGAATACAGTGACCTGCACCGTAAATCGAAGGTTTTTATAATGGGTGGATTTGTAGCTCTCTAGCATGTCCAAATATTTTCCCAGAGAGCTACAGATCTGCATTAGTGCAGATGCACATGTAATTCCGAATTAGGGAGAGGGCTGAAATAGCTAGGCTATGTCTGCTGCCCATTCACTTACATGTATTAGAAAATGAAATATTGTTTAAATACAAATTCCAAATTGTAGGTACGTTTATCATATTCTGTGTTGTACCTGTGTATGTTTGATTGAATAAAGCTGTATAACAACGTCATATATTTTCATGATAAAGTAAAACGCAAAACTCCTACATGATAAACTAGCATTTGATTTATCATGATGCAATGACTTTTTGTAAAGTTTAAACAATGAATCAAGGTATCTGTGCGAGTTAAAATTTTACACCCAGATATGCATGCAAAAATGAAAAGAATCAATAGCGTTGTGTTTTTATGTTTTGATAATTGTCAGATAATTGAAAGAAGTTGTAACACGCAGCAATCTGAACACACTCGCCATTGCTTAGAGAGAGACTCGTATCACTAGAAAAGCTAGCTCACTAGCGAGGTCGTAGAAAATCCCTATATACTGTCTGCTACACTTTCCCTGCTCAGGGAAGCTTCGTCCTGAAGCTTAGCATGGGTCTTCTCTGATTTTTGGCACCTATTCAGCAAATGCATCTGACGTTCACCACAACAACCGCTGTTGTCCCAGGATGAAACCACGTACGAACATGGACACACAGTCCCAGAGTTCCAAACATACTCTACCTGAAGCAAGCCTCTGGACAGCCAAACACCAGAGTCACTACACTGTCACCATTTTGTAACATGCAGCGGTTTGAACACGCTCGTCTTTGCTTAATTTGCGTGATCAAGAGAAATCACTAAAAAGCTAGCTCAAGATCGAGGGAGAAGTTCCCTATATTCTGTCCAACAATTCGACATTGCATATATTCAATGATTTCGTGCTTTCATACAATACGCAGGATTAAATGTCCAAGTCAGCCATTGACTCTGAAAGTCAGTCGTTCTCGCAAAACTCCATTAATAGTATGGTTAACTTATGTGTATTACAAAAGTTCACTACAGTGTAACATATCACCAATAGCATAGCTAACTTACATGTAATATATCACTAACAGCATAGCTAACTTACGTGTAATATATCACTAATAGCATAGCTAACTTACATGTAATATATCACCAATAGCATAGCTAACTTACATGTAATATATCACAACAGCATAGCTAACTTACATGTAATATATCACCTATAGCATAGCTAACTTACATGTAATATATCACTAACAGCATAGCTAACTTACATGTAATATATCACCAATAACATAGCTAACTTACATGTAATATATCACCAATAACATAGCTAACTTACATGTAATATATCACAACAGCATAGCTAACTTACATGTAATATATCACCTATAGCATAGCTAACTTACATGTAATATATCACCAATAGCATAGCTAACTTACATGTAACATATCACCTATAGCATAGCTAACTTACATGTAATATATCACCAATAGCATAGCTAACTTACATGTAATATATCACTAAAAGCATAGTTAACTTACATGTAATATATCACCAATAACATAGCTAACTTACATGTAATATATCACCTACAGCATAGCTAACTTACGTGTAATATATCACTAACAGCATAGATAACTTACATGTAATATATCACCAATAGCATAGCTAACTTACATGTAATATATCACCTATAGCATAGCTAACTTACATGTAATATATCACCAATAGCATAGCTAACTTACATGTAATATATCACTAAAAGCATAGTTAACTTACATGTAATATATCACCAATAACATAGCTAACTTACATGTAATATATCACCTACAGCATAGCTAACTTACGTGTAATATATCACTAACAGCATAGATAACTTACATGTAATATATCACCAATAGCATAGCTAACTTACATGTAATATATCACCTACAGCATAGCTAACTTACGTGTAATATATCACAACAGCATAGCTAACTTACATGTAATATATCACCTACAGCATAGCTAACTTACATGTAATATATCACCTACAGCATAGCTAACTTACATGTAATATATCACCAATAGCATAGCTAACTTACATGTAATATATCACCTATAGCATAGCTAACTTACATGTAATATATCACCTACAGCATAGCTAACTTACGTGTAATATATCACAACAGCATAGCTAACTTACATGTAATATATCACCTACAGCATAGCTAACTTACATGTAATATATCACTAATAGCATAGCTAACTTACATGTAATATATCACCTATAGCATAGCTAACTTACATGTAATATATCACTAATAGCATAGCTAACTTACGTGTAATATATCACCTATAGCATAGCTAACTTACGTGTAATATATCACTAACAGCATAGCTAACTTACATGTAATATATCACCTACAGCATAGCTAACTTACATGTAATATATCACTAATAGCATAGCTAACTTACATGTAATATATCACCTATAGCATAGCTAACTTACGTGTAATATATCACTAACAGCATAGCTAACTTACATGTAATATATCACCAATAACATAGCTAACTTACGTGTAATATATCACCAATAGCATAGCTAACTTACATGTAATATATCACTAACAGCATAGTTAACTTACATGTAATATATCACCAATAACATAGCTAACTTACGTGTAATATATCACCAATAGCATAGCTAACTTACGTGTAATATATCACTAACAGCATAGTTAACTTACATGTAATATATCACCAATAACATAGCTAACTTACGTGTAATATATCACCAATAGCATAGCTAACTTACATGTAATATATCACCAATAGCATAGCTAACTTACGTGTAATATATCACCAATAGCATAGTTAACTTACGTGTAATATATCACAACAGCATAGCTAACTTACATGTAACATATCACTTATAGTATAGCTAACTTACGTGTAATATATCACCAATAGCATAGCTAACTTACGTGTAATATATCACTAACAGCATAGCTAACTTACATGTAATATATCACCTATAGCATAGCTAACTTACATGTAATATATCACCAATAGCATAGCTAACTTACATGTAATATATCACCTACAGTATAGCTAACTTACGTGTAATATATCACAACAGCATAGCTAACTTACATGTAATATATCACCTACAGCATAGCTAACTTACATGTAATATATCACTTATAGTATAGCTAACTTACATGTAATATATCACCAATAGCATAGCTAACTTACATGTAATATATCACCTATAGCATAGCTAACTTACGTGTAATATATCACAACAGCATAGCTAACTTACATGTAACATATCACTTATAGTATAGCTAACTTACGTGTAATATATCACCAATAGCATAGCTAACTTACGTGTAATATATCACCAATAGCATAGTTAACTTACGTGTAATATATCACAACAGCATAGCTAACTTACATGTAACATATCACTTATAGTATAGCTAACTTACATGTAATATATCACCAATAACATAGCTAACTTACATGTAATATATCACTAACAGCATAGCTAACTTACATGTAATATATCACCTATAGCATAGCTAACTTACATGTAATATATCACCAATAACATAGCTAACTTACATGTAATATATCACCTACAGCATAGCTAACTTACATGTAATATATCACCTATAGCATAGCTAACTTACGTGTAATATATCACAACAGCATAGCTAACTTACATGTAATATATCACCTACAGCATAGCTAACTTACGTGTAATATATCACAACAGCATAGCTAACTTACATGTAATATATCACCTACAGCATAGCTAACTTACGTGTAATATATCACCAATAGCATAGCTAACTTACATGTAATATATCACTAAAAGCATAGTTAACTTACATGTAATATATCACCAATAACATAGCTAACTTACATGTAATATATCACAACAGCATAGCTAACTTACATGTAATATATCACCTACAGCATAGCTAACTTACATGTAATATATCACCAATAGCATAGCTAACTTACATGTAATATATCACTAAAAGCATAGTTAACTTACATGTAATATATCACCAATAGCATAGCTAACTTACGTGTAATATATCACAACAGCATAGCTAACTTACATGTAATATATCACCTACAGCATAGCTAACTTACATGTAATATATCACCAATAGCATAGCTAACTTACATGTAATATATCACTAAAAGCATAGTTAACTTACATGTAATATATCACCAATAACATAGCTAACTTACATGTAATATATCACAACAGCATAGCTAACTTACATGTAATATATCACCTATAGCATAGCTAACTTACATGTAATATATCACCAATAGCATAGCTAACTTACATGTAATATATCACAACAGCATAGCTAACTTACATGTAACATATCACTTATAGTATAGCTAACTTACGTGTAATATATCACCAATAGCATAGCTAACTTACGTGTAATATATCACAACAGCATAGCTAACTTACATGTAACATATCACCTATAGCATAGCTAACTTACATGTAACATATCACTTATAGTATAGCTAACTTACGTGTAATATATCACAACAGCATAGCTAACTTACATGTAATATATCACCAATAGCATAGCTAACTTACATGTAATATATCACCAATAGCATAGCTAACTTACGTGTAATATATCAGAACAGCATAGCTAACTTACGTGTAATATATCACCAATAGCATAAATATTTGGCACATTGGTCCTTTCATGGTCATTATCATGGTCACCAATAATCTTCTGAGCCCCCTCGTCAATTTTCACCCCTATTCCTTCTAAATTAATGTTCTTTATCACAGCGTGTCGGCCTAGAAGAAAATATTTCAGAATTCATCATAACTATCAGAAACGCTGAAGTCTAGGAAAGTGATAGGTGATGCACAAACCTGTAGCAAACATGACCGTATCGAAGATTTCCTCCTGTATCTGTCTGTTTGACAGATCCTCATACTTCACCACCAGTTGTCCTTCCCTGTTTTTATCTATGCTTACCGGAACACAGGTCTTCAGAAATCTTGTACCTTCCGACTCCATATAATCAGCAACAAGACCTGCCATTTGCTGCAACAAGAAATGATGAAAAACAACCATTTTTTATATATGTAAAGATTAAAACATAACCATTAATGATCATATCCAGACGTGTGTACTTCTTTGTCCTCGATAGATATCAGATCTAACAGAGGCAACTTCTACATGAATATGGTAACATGATTTACTGCACAGCTGTTTTTTCTGTGGGCGTAAAATTTGTCAATTTCTAGCTCAAACGTAAACAAATAATTTTTTATGGAATATATTTAGGCAGACAAAGAGTTCCAAGCATAAAAATGGATAAGCAGGGTAGAGAAATAACTTATCTGTAAAACGTTTTACTGATGTCAGAAACAACTGACAAAAAACCCCCAGTAATTTATTTACCTCCCAAGTTGAAGAGTGCTACATACACACATACCTTTGACATAAAAACAACTGCAATATAAAGTTATCTTTCTAACAAAATTACATAACATGATTTGGACACATTCGGGTGCAGATTTAGCTATCGAAAATTTGGCAGCATGATACTAGACTACCAAAATTATCACCCTAAGAAACAAGAGGTACTGTGAGCAATGCTCACTAAGAATACCCCAATCTCCCAAAGGGTGTTGGTAATAGGTAAAACTTCAGTATTATGATCCAAAAGGTATCTAGGAACACAGCATCTCCATGTGATGAAAAAAGCCATTAAAGAATTTAAATGGAAACCATATTGCTACTTCGATGTCCAGTGCGCGTGACCTTTGACCTTTTGACCCCAAAATCAATAGGGAACATCTTCATTCCATGGGTAGTCCATATGTATGATATGGTGACTGTAGGTGGAAAGGATAACGCTTTAGAGCCCGGAAACCATATTGCTACTTCAATGTCCAGTGCACTTGACCTTTGACCTTTTGACCCCAAAATCGATAGGGAACATCTTCATCTCATGGGTAGTCCATATGTATGATATGGTGACTGTAGGTGGAAAGAATAACGCTTTAGAGCCCAGAAACCATATTGTTACTTCGATGTCCAGTGCGCTTGACCTTTGACCTTTTGACCCCAAAATCGATAGGGAACATCTTCATCCCATGGGTAGTCCATATATATGATATGGTGACTGTAGGTGGAAAGGATAACGCTTTAGAGCCTGGAAACCATATTGTTACTTCAATGTCCAGTGCGCTTGACCTTTGGACCCCAAAATCGATAGGGAACATCTTCATCCCATGGGTAGTCCATATATATGATATGGTGACGGTAGGTGGAAAGGATAATGCTTTAGAACCCAGAAACCATTGCGTCTACAGACGGACGGACGGACGGACGGACAGACAGACAGACAACCCGATTCCAGTATACCCCCCCACAACTTGTTGCGGGGGGTATAAAAACCTGCATTACGATACCTGATCAAACTGCCGGAGTGGCCTGGATCGGACCATAATCGTTGTGTCAATCCCCAAACCATTCAGAAAACCACCACATTCTAAGGCAATGTCTGAGCGAGTTAAGGTGTTCTATTTCCATTCAATTTTATTCAGACAATTGTATTATTAGTTAGGTAGACACTTAAAGGGGTAATACGGAAATATATGGGGTCCTTGAAAAAAAATCATATTGGGCGAGGCTCTAATGTTTTTTCTTCAAGGACCCCATATATTTCTGTATTACCCCTCTAAGTGTCTACATAACGAATTTATCCTGTCGATGGTTTTACGTATACATCAAAGGCATATTGACATTATTCATTCTTGATGCTTATTTGGTGTACATGTACAACAATAATTAATGACTACAATGTATGTATTCTTGAGATACTTTATCAAATGTACAACAATGAAAAAGTGGCTGCAACATTTAAACCATCAACAACAAAATAAAAACATGTTTTTCAAAAAACTATAAATTAAAAAATGAATTCATCTGTTTTCGTACACCTATGACGTCATAATATGCACTGACTCCAGCGACATGGTATACATATTCTCATGACGTCATAGTAGACATATGTGGTCAGTAAACCAAGTGGAAGGGGCATATTGACAATATTAGGTTAGTGAGAGGCATAATATTGCTGTATGTAGTATTGGTTTCAGCCATTGAAATTCCAAGATTTTTATCAGAGGCAGGATAAGCACTCTTACTCATCCTCCACAAAACAAGACATATCACATCATCTGACACAAAACAAGACATATCACATCATCTGACAAAAAAACAAGACATATCACGTCATCTGACAAAAAACAAGACATATCACATCATCTGACAAAAAACAAGACATATCACATCATCTGACAAAAAAACAAGACATATCACATCATCTGACAAAAAACAAGACATATCACATCATCTGACAAAAAACAAGACATATCACATCATCTGACAAAAAAACAAGACATATCACATCATCTGACAAAAAACAAGACATATCACATCATCTGACAAAAACAAGACATATCACATCATCTGACAAAAAACAAGACATATCACATCATCTGACAAAAAACAAGACATATCACATCATCTGACAAAAACAAGACATATCACATCATTTGACAAAAAACAAGACATATCACATCATCTGACAAAAATAATCACAATTTTTTTTTTTACCATTTTCTTTTCCATTTACGTCTTGTTTTCAAAAGGATACAACTAGCACCAACCATTAACCTGAAAGTTTACAGAAAATCCAACATTTACGACATCCTTAATTTATTTGATTAATGCAAATTTCATTCAAAGTTTGATATATAATAGAGTAACGGTTAATGAGTAAAGGATTCTGGGATGAAATTTTTGAGGGAGTATGTCAAAAACTTATGAATATTTCTTCCTGACTACAATAAAATGTAAAAACTGAAGTATATTTAGATAGTCTTCAGAAGCTATGTTGATCACATTTCCATATAACATTAACAAACCCATCATTCAGTGAAATCTAGGAGAAAAAAAATAAAGTTTCGATCTATGATATTTCCAATACCCAAGACTATCATAAAACTTATCAAGAAATAATATGAAAATGAGGTGCTTGTCTTAAAAGCACTATTTACAATTTAGTAATTACACAGTATTTAAAATGAAATATACTTATTTTGATATTTTCAAATGAGAAAAACAACACTGCACTACGGCAAAACATATTATATATATATATATATGGAATATGTTGATAAAGATGCCATAACAACCAGGCTTTGAGTATGTGCCATGGTTTATGAACAGGACTTGAAAAGTTGGAAAAGTTTCATCATCCTAAGTGACACATTTTGAAATACATGTACAGTACAAGTTAAATTCTTAGAGAACGGAGAGAGACGTGTAGTTTTGCTTTAGAGAGAAGTTTGTGTATAGTTTTGCTTTAGAGAGAAGTGTGTGTGTAGTTTTGCTTTAGAGAGAAGCTTGCGTAGTTCTGCTTTAGAGAGAAGTGTGTGTAGTTCTGCTTTAGAGAGAAGTGTGTGTAGTTCTGCTTTAGAGAGAAGTGTGTGTAGTTCTGCTTTAGAGAGAAGTGTGTGTAGTTCTGCTTTAGAGAGAAGTGTGTGTAGTTTTGCTTTAGAGAGAAGCGTGTGTAGTTTTGCTTTAGAGAGAAGCGTGTGTAGTTTTGCTTTAGAGAGAAGCGTGTGTAGTTTTGCTTTAGAGAGAAGCGTGTGTAGTTTTGCTTTAGAGAGAAGTGTGTGTAGTTCTGCTTTAGAGAGAAGTGTGTGTAGTTCTGCTTTAGAGAGAAGCGTGTGTAGTTTTGCTTTAGAGAGAAGCGTGTGTAGTTTTGCTTTAGAGAGAAGCGTGTGTAGTTTTGCTTTAGAGAGAAGCGTGTGTAGTTTTGCTTTAGAGAGAAGTGTGTGTAGTTCTGCTTTAGAGAGAAGTGTGTGTAGTTCTGCTTTAGAGAGAAGTGTGTGTAGTTCTGCTTTAGAGAGAAGTGTGTGTAGTTCTGCTTTAGAGAGAAGTGTGTGTAGTTCTGCTTTAGAGAGAAGTGTGTGTAGTTCTGCTTTAGAGAGAAGTGTGTGTAGTTCTGCTTTAGAGAGAAGTGTGTGTAGTTTTGCTTTAGAGAGAAGTGTGTGTAGTTCTGCTTTAGAGAGAAGTGTGTGTAGTTCTGCTTTAGAGAGAAGTGTGTGTAGTTCTGCTTTAGAGAGAAGTGTGTGTAGTTCTGCTTTAGAGAGAAGTGTGTGTAGTTCTGCTTTAGAGAGAAGTGTGTGTAGTTCTGCTTTAGAGAGAAGTGTGTGTAGTTTTGCTTTAGAGAGAAGTGTGTGTAGTTCTGCTTTAGAGAGAAGTGTGTGTAGTTCTGCTTTAGAGAGAAGTGTGTGTAGTTCTGCTTTAGAGAGAAGTGTGTGTAGTTCTGCTTTAGAGAGAAGCTTGTGTAGTTCTGCTTTAGAGAGAAGTGTGTGTAGTTCTGCTTTAGAGAGAAGTGTGTGTAGTTCTGCTTTAGAGAGAAGCTTGTGTAGTTCTGCTTTAGAGAGAAGTGTGTGTAGTTCTGCTTTAGAGAGAAGTGTGTGTAGTTCTGCTTTAGAGAGAAGCTTGTGTAGTTCTGCTTTAGAGAGAAGTGTGTGTAGTTCTGCTTTAGAGAGAAGTGTGTGTAGTTCTGCTTTAGAGAGAAGCTTGTGTAGTTCTGCTTTAGAGAGAAGTGTGTGTAGTTCTGCTTTAGAGAGAAGTGTGTGTAGTTCTGCTTTAGAGAGAAGTGTGTGTAGTTCTGCTTTAGAGAGAAGTGTGTGTAGTTCTGCTTTAGAGAGAAGTGTGTGTAGTTCTGCTTTAGAGAGAAGTGTGTGTAGTTCTGCTTTAGAGAGAAGTGTGTGTGGTTTTGCTTGGATCTTCCTTACGTTTTTCCTGGTGATTTCTTCAACCAGAAAAGATCATCACTTGATATAGCGTATTCTAAAGCACCTGGTATCTGCAAAGTGAAAAATAAAACATCACAAAAATGACTCTAGGTGTGCCACTGTGACATGAATGCCCAATGCTGATACACAAGTCCAAGGATGTAAAAATAACGGTGCAATAAAACAAAAATAGGATAAAACAATTACATGCACCGCTTCTGTTTTCTTGTACAGTACAAGTTAAATTCTTAGAGAATGGATAGAGGTTGTAAAGAGAATTACATGCACCGCTTCTGTTTTCTTGTACAGTACAAGTTAAATTCTTAGAGAATGGATAGAGGTTGTAAAGAGAATTACATGCACCGCTTCTGTTTTCTTGTACAGTACAAGTTAAATTCTTAGAGAATGGATAGAGGTTGTAAAGAGAATTACATGCACCGCTTCTGTTTTCTTGTACAGTACAAGTTAAATTCTTAGAGAATGGAGAGAGGTTGTAAAGAGAATTACATGCACCGCTTCTGTTTTCTTGTACAGTACAAGTTAAATTCTTAGAGAATGGAGAGCGGTTGTAAAGAGAATTACATTTATTTCCTGGACATGGAGATGCAAGGTAGACCCTAAGTACTAAGACACTTTTGACGCAGAAAGGAACACACTGACTAATTTTATCAATTGAGATTTTATATAGAATATTGTATTTCTTTTAGATATAAAAACCAAGTTGACAATTAAATGACATTTTGTGTAAATCGTATTAAATGATATTTCTGGGAACATTGATCACTTGACACACTTTTGTAACAAATTGATAAAAAAAAAAAAAAATCAACACTCTTTGTTCATGACTGTTCATTTTATCTATGTGTACATGTAAAAGTCTAGTGAAAAAATAAATAAATTATTGACTTGGATATTTTTTTTAGAATCCAACAATAATAGTTATTATTAAAAGTAGATCAGTAAACATGGAAGTGAAACTTAATCTGTAATTCATTTTATCAAGGCACACTCTGTCATCTATCTCATTATCTATAAAGCCAGTCTGGATTAACTGTGAATAATTTTCAAGGTCTAAGGGCAATAACTCTCATAAAAATAAGTGAATCAATAGGAAAATTAGAACTTTATCAATATGTCATATACTAAATATTGGCTTATTATCTACAAGCACGGCAACATATGTCTGAAAAATTAACTATGATGGAATAACAGAATGGTGGTTGCCCCTAGCCATTTCATGGCGGGGGCATAGAAAATGTACACACTGTGAATGCAAGGCAATGTGCTTACAAAAGGAAAGCAAATTTTCTGACCTCTGAGGGAATGTAAGGTTTGACTCCTACTGCAATCACTGCATGTTTGGTCCTCAAATGTCTCTATGAATAATGAATACTTGTCATGTAATCAGGTTATAAACTTTTATCTATTAAACTACAATGAAAAACATTTACAATCAAATGCGATTTTTTTTTTTTTTTTTTTTACATCTACACCAATAACTAAACATGGAGGTAAATTCTGTTACAATTACTTACAGCATTTGTTCTCATTTTCAATATGACAGCATAGAGCACAGGAAATTACATCGCATGGGTTCGAATTTACTATTTTAAAAAGAGTACTCTTTAATAGTGAATTCAAATCCAAGTGATATAATTGCCTGTGGCATAGACGAAGATAATTACCTCTTTTCCATTTTGATCAGTGACTTTCACAGTTTTTGCATCTACAAAACTCCCCAAACCATTAATGTATTCTACCCCTCTGAAATGAAGCAATTTAAAATACAGGTACATGTACTTACAGAATTTACATTCAACTTCTAGCAAATGTCACAGACACTTATAACTTTCTGATAGGTGCACGTAAAATAATAAAGAAAACTTAATACATACAATTCTTTTTCAGAATAATAAATCACATTCCCAGATATTGTAATTCGAAATTCTGTAATGCATCTGATTTCTAAAAAAAAAAGCAAGTTTGTGCTTTCCAGTACCTGCATCTGATTTCTGAAGAAACTTACATGTGTGTGCTGTCTGTCAGCTAGCTTTCCTTTAAGTTTAAAACCTTACTTGTTGTGTAGTTGAACTCGGTGACCCCAGTTTAAGGATTTGACATGAGACTGCACTGCAGTAGACAAAGTTGCCCTGATTCAAGAAAATAAAACATAATGTCGAAACAAAAAAAATACCGTATAAATGGAATTTTTAGCGATTAACTTTAGTGATTTTTCCCATAAAAATGGTAACGTTATAAATATTTAACGACAGCTAATTTTTGTGACTTTATAATTCCAAGAAAGATAACTATTTCCTACGATACGTAATAAATTGCTAGCAATAATCAATTTTAGTGTTCTTAACACCCTCACTAATAATGCCAAAATTAAATCCTTGCTAAAAATGCTGCTTATATATGGTAATTCACTAAAGTACAGTTCTTTTAGCACAGTGCTGATCCCACGATGGACTAAAAAAGCAAGAGACCTTGTAGTGCCACTTGTACATCTGGAACGCTCGCCATAGCAATAACTTACACTGTGATAAAGCCTATACTTAACATTAGCAGACATTTATGCAGAAAATAGTGTTATGGCGCATTTGCCTCTAGAGTATAAAAGGTGAGGATAATGAACAGTGATGAATCTCATAACTCCTATAAGCAATACAAAATAGAGTTGGGCAAACACGGACCCCTGGACATACCAGAGGTGAGATCAGGTGCCTAGGAGAAGTATGCATCCCCTGTTGACTGGTCACACCTCCTGTGAGCCCTATATCTTGTTCAGGTAAATGGAGTTATCCGTAGTCAAAATCAGTGTGCCAAGAACAGCCTAACAATCGGTAAGAAACATGTCTACTCAGACAGCATTTGACCCAATGATAGGTTGTGTTGGCAAACTAGATCGTTATAATGACCATAGACTTTGCGAAAAGCTGAATTTAAACAAGACTGTGTATATCATCTCATTTTTTAGTTCCTTTGATAATCAATCCCAAACAATACATGAAAGCCAAGAATCCATTGTTCATTTTTTCTAATGCTGGTTATGCCTCCTTGCTCTTAACATAAAGTTGCTTGGGGTGTATTTCAAGTCTTCACCAGTATGTCATGAGGGTTCAATGTCATAGTTTTGACCCCCAAAATTTCAAGGTGACAAGGTGATGGTATATTTCAAACTTTGGAATGGTTAAAATCATTGAAAATACAGATACATATGTACGTAAAAAACGGATTTTGTAAACTTGAAAATAAGCAGGTACATTTAGATATAATGGCCCCAATGTCCATGTACATAAGAAAAATGATGCAGCCCCACAGAAAGTGTGTGATTAAGTTACCAGTCATTTTGGACACAGTGAGATTTAGTTACCAGTCATTTTGGACCTGGTCTGAAACATTCCACCCATATGCTCTGGCATCTTTAACAGCCTGACCCAGGAGAGCAGCATGGTGCATCAGCTTTTTAGGGATACATCCAACATTCACACAGGTTCCTCCCAAGCCCCATGTTGTCCCTGAATATTTTATGAAATAGGAATCACTAATTAGTCTATACTAAATTCATTATTTCTTTATTTTGATCAATTACATGTTATGTGTAACAAAAAATCACTATTTAAAGCTAAGAAAAAGGAGCATCCAAATCCACTATTTATTCTCTGTCTGCATCATCATGGGGAAATCACTTCTGTCATAAATATATTGAAGTGAGTGACGGGTGGAGAATTAATTTCTGTAGTGAATATATTGCAGTGAGTGGGGATGTTATAGCAATTGGTAAAATTGTTTAGAAATGTACAGTATTCTCAGTCCTTTTGACATTTACTTCCCTTCATAATTAATCCACATTTACTTCCCTTCATAATTAATCCACATTTACTTCCCTTCATAATTAATCCACATTTATTTCCCTTCATAAATAATCCACATTTACTTCCCTTCATAATTAATCCACATTATACTTACCTTCATAATTAATCCTCAATTACTCACCTTGAGTGGAGGGGGTCACAAAATCCAAGACAGCAACCTTCTTGTCAAGCTGGGAGGCTACCGTGTGGAAAAATTGCAAATTTTGAACTTGAGAGAGTAAAAGATAATTTACATTTTGAAACTTAGCTTTTATAGTCATTATAAGTAAAACAAAGAACAATAAAAACAAGTACTATCATACATTTGTTGAAATGAATCTAATACAATTTTGAAAGTAGTTGATATAACAGTTGAATATTCTACCTGCTTTAGCACACGCTAAGCCCCCCGATCCACCACCAATGACAACGAGATCATATTCATCTGAGGAAGAACCTGATAAAACAAAAACTCATTCTGAAGAGTTAAACCATATTTACACATCTTGTTACATTGTGACTTATACAGTGTTCGAAATTAACCATAGGCCGATAGACCAGTCTATGTCAAATTGTAATTGGGATAGACCAAATTGTCTATGCCGATTTTTTAGGTTTCAAGCAATAGAGTTATCCCAAAAGTGGACGTCTGATAAACGTTATGAGGAAAGGAGGACATTGTTATGAAAATGGAAAGAAAATATACTTTCTAAGTACATTAGAAGTAAATAACAATATTTTAAATTTGTGTTATTTTTTTTCAATGTTGCGGTCTATGCCAATTCGATGAGGTCTATGTCATCTTGTTTTGGCATAGACCCGTGGTCTATACCACGTCTTAAACCAATTTTGAACACTGCTTCTTTAGAGAATGAAGGTCATACACTAAACTATAGATAGGGAACCACAACACATAATACACAATTCTACCTATAACGTTTAGGTTATGGCACCTGGCATTTGGACCCACACTCCTTTTTGATCCACCCCATCCTTTAAATGTGCAAAAATTCTCGGAATTTTTTAGATCTGTTGTATCTGCAATGGCATTGGGAATTGAAAAAATGGACATAGAATTCACGACTTTACAGGAAATATGGAAATATTTCTTATCAGTTTTGTTTTGCACATTTAAAGGAGGGGGTGGATCAAAAGGAGTGTGTGTCTAAATGTCAGGTGCCCTTGGTTCAAAGTAGTATCAAATCTATGTCAGATTCTTAATTTCTGTGTGTTCCAGTTTTCACACAGTGACTTGGGCACTCTTTTATCCAATGCTTCTAGAGACTTCATCAAAGTGAACTGACATGTTTCTTAACTCAATATATCCAGTCTGACAGTATGCTATATTTTACATCAAAATGTTTGCCTGGTCACAAAGAGTGCAAATACAACAACCAAATACCTTCAATCTGATTTTGTTGTTCTAATGGGAAAAAAATGATGCTTAAAAGTTCTGAAATGGAAGAGTTTTTGTATACTTAACTTCAAGAGGGAAACATTACCCTACCCTACAATTTACCAAGTAAAAATTCAATCACAAGTACAATGTATTCAATTTCTTGGAAATTTTGGGCCTTGTTTTAATACAATTTATGTTTTGATTAGACCATTGATTTCGAGCCAGATAACGGTTGACGCCAAGAATTTCCATAGAAGAAAAATGTTACAGAATATGTTGCACAGAGATGGGAAACTGGGCAGGTCCAGTTCTACAGTTCAATTCGGTATACGGACAGAAAGTCACAGGACAAAACATCACTGGAAAAAAAGTCACAAAATCGGTAGGAAAAGTCACAAAAATTCTCACTAAAGCTGTTGTTCAGACACCAGACATTTCTTACAGTGGATAGGAGGTAGAAGGGAATACCTGTCATCATTCTTATTGGTGTTTGTTTTGCCACATTTAGCACTTTCAGTTCATTATTAGATGTTCATTATTAGATAATAAGAAAGGAAAAATCATCAACTTGTTTATATAGCAATTATTATATGACAGTTCACTTCTTGTTTTGACAATAATCTGGAGTGAAAGGAAGCCAACCATAATTCTGCCATCAGATTTTGTTCTGACAATCATTAATATGTAGTATACTAAACCAAATGATCATAAAGCTTATTCTTATTTTATCTCAATAAAAAAAATCTCTCTTTTTAAAAATAATATTTCAAATACAATAAATATAATAATAATAATAATGTCCTTTATTTAAACAGGATAGCACAATTAGTTTATAGCTAGTTTACATTGTGGTGCTGAAAACATATATACAGACAGCAGTATTATACAGATACAATATAAAATAGTATATGAAGGTATGTTGTATACATACATGTATGCTATTTACATATTTAAAACTGAAAATAAAACAAAATAAATGAATAAACAAATAAAAATAAAAATGAAAATAATTAGAAACAAATCTATATGGTTTTAATTTCCTGAATGAAAAAATTTTCTAAGATAAGTGGATTTAAAAGTTTCCAATGTTGGGTAATATTTTAAAAATTCTGGCATATTATTCCATGACTGCGAACCGTAAATTGTAAGATCTTCTAAAATATTGTGTCTTTGCTCTCTGGATATATAATGAATTACTTTGACTTAATCTGGTAGATCTACTGCTAATTTCATGAATATACTGAAAAACATCTAAATAATTGGGGGTTAGACTATGTAAAACTTTGAAGACAAGAATGATAGTTCTATATACAATTTGAAAGTAGTCTGACAAAGGCATCCATCTAAATTGCTGCATCATTTCTGTTGTAGGTGTATAAAAATTTCTATTTAAAATCACTCTAGCAGCTCGCTTTTGAAGTTTGCATAAATTGTAAAGACCGTCCTTGTTTTTCATATTGCCCCAAACAGTACAACAGTAGTTAAAATGAGGAAAAACAATTGTATTAAATTTTTTTAGTAATAATTCAGTTGACAAGAATGAACGTAATCTAGATAACACACCTATTTTGCTTGCAAGTTTTTTGGTTAAAATTTCAACATGTTCAGACCATGTAAGACATCTGTCAATATAAACACTAAGTAGTTTTGCACATGATACATTTTCGATGGCGATATTGTCCACTGTTATCGAAAGTTTTCTACAATTTCTTAATCTTTAATCTGTACCAATTATGATGCACTGCGTTTTCTTGAGATTGATTGTAAGTTTGTTTTTATCCATCCATTCCAAAGTATTCTTAAGATCCATATGTAATTTGTTTTCTGTAACATCTATACTTTTATCCGAGACATCTTGGGTTGTATCGTCCGCATACGATACGACTTCTGGAGAACTCGTACCCAGGAGAACCCGTACCCAGGAGAAGTTGTACCCAGAAATTTGGGTACGAGTTCTCTTGGAGAAGTCGTACCCAGGTACGAGTTCTCCAAGAGAAGTCGTACCCATTAATATCTGGGTACGAGTTCTCCTGGAGAAAAACTTTGTCATTCTATCAAATAGAAATGTGGGTACGAGTTCTCCTAAAGAAAAACTTGTCAATTGTATTATAAAAATCTGGGTACGAGTCCTCCTGGAGAAAAACTTTGAAATTAAACACATAAAAATCTGGGTACGAGTTCTCCTGGTGAAAAACTTTGTCATTTCTGTCATAAAAACCTGGGTACGAGTTCTCCCGGAAAAAAACATAGTCACTTTATCGGATATTTATCTGGGTACGAGTTCTCCTGGAGAAAAAACTGTCATTTTATCTGATAAATCTGAGTACGAGTTGTCCTGGAGAGAAAAAAATTGTTATGAAAATCTAAGTACGAGTTCTCCCAAAGAAAAAACTTTGCCATTTTATCTGATAAATCTGGGTACGAGTTCTCCTGGAGAAAAAAAAATTGTTATGAAAATCTAGGTACAAGTTCTCCCGGAGAAATAAAACTTAATTCATTTTATTAAATGGATTCTCATTGGAGAAAAACTATGTCTTTATTGTTATATAAATTCTGGTAAGAGTTCTCCTGGAGAAAAACTTTGTCATTATATAATAATCAAAATTTTGATACGAGTTTATCTCATTACCATTTTAGGGTACAACATCTCCTTGAAAAAATTGAGGATTTCATACATTATACATAATTTGCTATGAACATGCCTTTCAATTGAATAAAAAAAAAAGTAAATACAATGATCATACTTGTTTGTTGTTTTGTTTTTCATTTGAATTGCTGTTTGGCTTGAGACGATAATTAGTATAATTATTGCAATTAAACACCAATTTTAAACCTGCGACATTGTATTTTTATAGCGTACCTCTATTCTCCGGCACAGGGAGGAAAACTCGTACCCTGATTTATATGACAAAATGACTAAGTTTTTTACCAGGAGAACTCGTACCCAGATTTTTATGACAGAAATGACAAAGTTTTTTCTGTAGAAGAATTCGTACCCAGATTTTTATGACAGAAATGACAAAGTTTTTTCTGCAGGAGAACTCGTACCCAGATTTATCTGATAAAATAACTATGTGTTTTCTGCGGGAGAACTCGTACCCAGATTTTTATAATACAATTGACAAGTTTTTCTTTAGAAGAACTCATACCCACATTTCTATTTGATAAAAATTACAAAGTTTTTCTCCAGGAGAACTCGTACCCAGATATTGATGGGTACGACTTCTCTTGGAGAACTCGTACCTGGGTACGACTTCTCCAGGAGAACTCGTACCCAAATTTCTGGGTAGAAGTTCTCCTGGGTACGAGTTCTCCTGATATGCGCATACATAAGGGTTGCATGATAAATGGCATAACAATTTTATAATTAGTATCAAAATCTCATAGAAAGTATAAATTTTGCATATATATTTTCTTAAACTTTACAAAAAGAACAGATATGTTTTCAAATATATATAGAAATCAATACTTTTTATTTTCTTATAAAATTTTTTGTCCTGTGACATTTTGTTGTTTTCATAAAATTTCTAATTGTGACTTTTTGTCTTATTTTCTTATAAAACTGTGACTTTCTGTCCTGTGACATTTTGTCCTACTTTCATAACATTTCTTATTGTGACTTTTTGTCCATGGTCATTTTGTGTCCGTGACTTTTTGTCCAGTGACTTTCTGTCCAACATTCTTCAATTCCGGGTAGATCTACAGCTTTATGGACAACTTTCTGTTGTGGTTACTGCTTTCTAAAATGAAGTGATTCATTATTGTTATGGATTTCTCTCTTACTTGAAAAATATTTTAGCTGCCTGCAGTGTTTTGGAAGCCGCTTGAAAAGTAATGCTCTACAATGTTTGTTTACAATCATGATCGAAAGGGCGCAGACATCTTTCTTTCCCTAAAGACTGGATTTCGAACCCGATGAGAAATAAAATGAACAAACTTGCACAAGAAATTATAAAAACATTTATAAATGTGTATATTCAAACTAACCTCACTCATATAAAAAGACAAGTTCACGCCGCTTTTATTTACCCCATGGGATATATTACTGAAGTCCAACCCTCACGTTCACTCCAGAGACGTGGAAAAATATAAAGTATAGACCTATACAAATTATAAAGTTAATTAAATATTTAAATTTAAAGCCACTTGGACTACTGTATACAGAGTGGAAAAACAAATTGCAAGTAAATATAATTGTACAGATCAGTTTGAAAAGAAATGGAAATTATTTGAAACATTAGCTCAAGTATAACAGAAAAATTCTATGTTAAAACAAAATATCCTAAAATGCTTCTTTTTTAATATTATATACATTTGTTATAATTTTCTTTTTCTTCGTACATGTACGAGGTGAAGTAAATGTATATTCAATCAATAGTGTGTTTAAAGTAGTATTTTTTAAATAACAACCTTGGTATTACATCATATATCTGATTGTTAATGTATGATATTTATGAACTCAGCCAGAGTACATTGTCAATTTTTTCTACTTTCTTTACTTCTAGCCTTCGTTTAGTATGAATGTCTGTCCGTGTGAATGTGTGAGCGAAAGAGTTAGAATTCTTAAAACCCTGTACCCCCTGGTCAGTTTGGGTTGTAAGGGTTTGTAAAAGCCTGACTATATACCTGAATAAATGTTGTTAAAACTGGGGGGGGGGGATTAAATAACTTCAATAGGTAATACTAGATATTCAAATTGATACGTATCTTCCACACATGTAAATGAAGAAATAATAAATTCGCCCGCAAGTACTCGATTAGTGGACGTAGATTTTTCCATTTTATATTCATTTCATAAAAATCTTTATTTTTCGCCTTTTATAATCATTGAAATGTGTATCATCGAAAATATTCCTCTTGGTTGTATATTTATACATCAAGGGTCAACACGCTACATATGCACACACTGAGAATAAAGTAAGAAACACAACCGCTATTTTCTGAAACCGCCTTGATATTTTCGCTCAAATTCCATAAACTCCATGTCCTGCTCCTGTAGACACTGAGTCGTGTCCGGTGGTCACATCTGTCTGTGATCCGACACAGGCACTTCTAAGAGTGTTAAAAGGATATAATACATATGTAAACACACATAGGAAACTGTTATTAAACAATGTAGATTCAACCAAATTACACATAAATTATTCATCTTTAGATTCCTGCTCAGACTTATGAAAGTAGATGCTGCAGTCTGTAAAACTTGATAATTATAGAGATCTGCATATCAGTCAATTGATAAATTCTGAGTCAATGTTGACTGCAATGAATGAATTTGTTTTGCAGATTAAAAAACGAAATATACTTCATTATCCGATTCAATTACGAAAGTTCGAACCTGACAGCGAAGAACACTGGTCGTCCGAATCACCCATCTTACCTGGTGAAGATAGACCCCCGGCTGACCCCCCCCCCCCCCTCCCATATATATATAATTACTTTTCGCAATGATCGGTTTACTATGTTAAAGCTTTACTAAACATTTTCGTGTATCTTTTTATTTTTATTTTTTACACACACACACACACACACGCACACACACACACACACACACACACACACACACACACACACACACACACACACACACAGAGAGAGAGAGAGAGAGAGAGAGAGAGAGAGAGAGAGAGAGAGAGAGAGAGAGAGAGAGATTGCATGTTAGTACTTCTACTAACAATACAACACAAACAAATCACAAATTCATCCTTCTATTTACCCGTGTTTACTTAGGTTCACACATGATTAGCAAAGTACTCGTTGAATTGTCGCAATCAAAACTTTAAACGTAAGGAAGATGTCACGTTTTCTGTAATTATCGACAAGAACTTGATAATTACTGGAGAGGTAGTACTCGTTTCTGACACAAATCAATACATATAAATTCGAGTCTCAATTTTCATCTACACATAGCACATCTATATTCTACAGAGATATACCCATAATAAAAGATTATACCAAAGAGTGGCTCACAGAGAAAGATGGAACTCAAAAGTACAAAACAAGACGGTAATTGCACAGCCTTTTAATTTTTCACACTTTTTAAAAAAAAAACTTATTATTCTAAACGGCATTTTTTCACCAGGTTTTTTAAGTGATAAAAATAGATGAATCTTGAGATAGATTTTAGATAATAATGTTTAACATTAGTCGTGAACTGCCACTTAGTGTAATCAGATTACGCCTGGAGGCTTCTGATAAAAATCTGACGTCCCTGTCCGTCGACACTGTTACAACAGATGCCTCAGTTGTTGACATGTTTCATCGTCCACGTGGTCTAGATCTATGACAAGTCTGAAATGTAAATATTGTTTTGGTGGCCTATAAAGAATTGAATTAGAAAACACTGATGTAAACTTTGATTAAATAAACTTATTTCCATTCTATATTGATTTATGTTGGGTTTGTGATTCCATGCGCGAGAAACCAGCATTGACAGGTCGTACTCCCCATCATTAAGTTTTTTTAATTGGTAGATTGTGAAGCTATAGAAATGAATTATGAGGATGAAGGTATAAAACAAAAGAATTCAGCAGTTTCTATTTCAGAGGTTGTTATTTTTCAAAATAAGAAATAAGAGTGAAATGCAGATTAGCCCCTTTTTTTGAATGACCCCAAACACGTTCTTTCTTTGTGCAGGTGATTTCTGGGCTCAGGAAAAAGACTCGAACCCATTCGTTATGGTGCTGAAGAACCGGTACGAACTTTGTGAGGATCTGAAATACGTCATTTCCGTGCCAGACCTTTGCGATGTAACCTTTCTAGTAGGTCTGGAGAAGACCCCTGTATATGGAATTCGCGCCATTCTGGCCACGCGCAGCAGGTAAATCAATCGTAATGATGTACCGTAATTCAATGTAAAAAGATTATGAAATTTAATTCAAACTGTGACAGAAATATGTATAGGCTATATCAAAAATATTTTAGGCTAATGTACCAAATGATATTAAAAAGTCAAAGATCCACAGACAACGTCGTCAAAGAAACGTCCAAACTGAGGAGGGGGATCCAGTCCATGAAAAGGGCCCTGGGCAGGAAAAAGCGCTCACCCCCGGCAGAAAGACCCGTCCCAAACACCACCACTATAGAAGTGAAGGATTTTGACGTCAGCGTGTTTGAGGGTCTCATGCGTTATATCCACTGCGGGGTGGTGGCTGTAGACCCGAGAACAGTGGTCGGTAAGGGAATTTTAATTTCCTCATTATAATGAATTCTTTATTCAGACAGGATAACGCAATGTAGTTTACATCGCAGTCCTGAATAGAGTGGAAGCTCTGCTAGTACGACTCTTCAATGGGATTTGAAAAACAACAAAATCCACTGTAGATCGAACCATAAAGTGAAACTGCTTTGGAACAGAATATGAAATCTTCGACTGATTTTTCGTCTTCTATATTTTGCCTATACTAAGGACTTATCTAATATTTATATACATGTGTGTAAGGGGGGGGGGGGTCTCTGCAATGAGAGGTAAGGTGATTAAAAAAATATCTCTTGTTTCAAGTTTAAATTTTATTGCAGAAAATATCCTGATTCAATATTCTCTCTATCATTTATATCAACATCGTATTGTATTCTCAGAGAGAGAGAGAAAGAGAGAGGGGATTATTTTTGGATAATTAATAAATTAATTTCTTACGATTTAGGAATGATGAGTGCCGCTAGGATGTTTGAGTTCCCTGATCTACACACGGCCTGCTGGGAGTTCGCGGGGGAGTGTCTGCGGTCCGACACCCTGCCGTTATTGGTAGAGGGAGCCACTAAGTACAGTCACTTCAAAGACACCAGAAAACTGATGCAAAAGGTATTATTATTATTTTATTACAATCTGTTATTTAATGCCAATAGTTGAGAAGAAAATAATTAAAATAGTGAAATTACATATACATGTATTATGTAGAGACATGCATGAGGCGCTGATAACACTTAAACAGTAATAAACAAAGTCAACATAGAACTGGGAAATTATGGATATCAAAATGATAAATGTGCTTCTATGGAAGTCGGGATACATTGAACATGTGTTTCCGCCACCTGTTTTATGTATGTCGTTTCTCTGACAGGTGCTGTCCAACCTCGGGGAAACTCCTGACGTCATCCAATGTTGTCCAGAAATACAAAATCTGATTCCCCTGCGTTCAGACGAATACATGTGTTAACCATTCGTAAGGACGGGTCGCCCGGCGTCTTAACTCCAACACACAGGGGAATCCCCACAGCAGTGAGGGGGGCACAACCTGGAATTCGTCTTTGAAGACAAGCAGGCCAATCAGGTTATGTCAGAAGCCAAAATGATGGATTGGGATACGGTGTTATCTAAATACGTGCAGTTTCCCTAAAAAAATTCTCATGTGGAAGATTTTGACTTCTAACAAAGACGTACGTGCCAAATTCTCATACTTTCTGATATGAAGACTGTATATTTTGTGCATATTTATATAACTATTTATTTGAAAATAAATATATAGTATCGACAAGTTGCCTTTATTTTATGTTATATATATTGAGTGAAGTGAATCACCTAGCTAGCACCGTCCAATGACATTTAGCTGCGAATCATCCGCGCCATTCGGGTGTAACACCCCCCCCCCTCCCTCTCCCCAATCTTGCTGAAAAATATTTAATTTAAGTGGAATATATGAAATACCTAAAATTTACCTCAAATTGCAATGCCTTGAAATTGACTGAACATAAAAAAGAAAAGAAAATTAGGGGGGGGGGGGGGCACAAATGGAAAACTTCCAAGTTGAATGTATATAATATATAATGGCCTCACTCAAACCGAAACTAGTACTCGACAAAGCGGAAGGTATGAAAGAGGTATTTCCCGGAAGGCTCTGAGTTTTTCGCGGAAAAGATTTGGCAGGTTCAGGAAATCGGGCCAATACACACCCTGACGAAATGGTAAGTTGTAGATCTCAATATACGATATCATTCTTCAATATTTTCCTTATAAACTATCACTGCAATCAATAGGATACATAGCTGTAACGTACGAAGAGGCTCATGAAGGGGCATGGTTTGTATGTTGTCAAACAAAACAAAAGTAAAGAAAAACGTATTTGTATTCTTTTCGAAAAGGGGAAAAAAGTTTGTTTCAAGTTAGCTAACGCTTTCACGTATTATAGATAATGGAAAATAATTGGGCAATGCGACACTAAGGAAGTTGAATGGGAGAATCAGGCGCGGATCTCAAGCGCTACTGGATACGAAATACCTTAGTTTCTTTGGTTGTTTACATATAGAAATCGCATGGACTCTCGGAGAAAATATTTTACATTGCTTAGAGATGTAAGATAATCACGGCAAACATGTATAAACCAGACTAAAGGTCAAACAATATTTTGTTTGGTTATGCAGAGTTACCTCGCTTTGATCAGGAGCACAGCCTCAAAGTCGGATATTTTTGTCGAGTCACTAATTAAACTGTCGATGATTATCAATGCTTTCTTGCTAAATGTTTAGGAATTGAGGTATTGATCACTAAGCATACATATTAATTATTGGGCAAAGACTACTTAAATGAAATGAATGGAAATCTTAAAATTTATCAAACTACAATGATTGCCATCACACACCGGCACAATCTCTACCCAGAGTTATCGTTCCTTACACTCACTTGCAAGGAACGACAACTCTGAGTAGAGATTGACACCAGGCTAATCTTTTAGTAAAGTGGTCTGTTGGTTATAGCAGCTTGATTGTAGAGTAGATAACTTGTGCATTCGTGTCAGCTTCCGGGAATGGAATGAATTAAACTTATATATTATTTCTATAGTGTAAGATCGTGGCATCTCTGTAGCAAACTGCACATATTTACACTGTACATTATGCTAGATCACTGGTTCAGCCGTTAGAAGGCTTAATTGTGACCGGGAGGGTGGCTGGGTCGAACTCCGCTCGTGCTTTGACATCAAACCTATAAAAAGTTAGTGACTACCCCTTTGCCAAACACTCGGCATTTAGTTGTGAGAATTGTGGATCTTTCGGATGAAAGCTTATATGTAAAAACAAAGGTTTCCAGTTACAGAATCATAGGCGCTAAGCATAGGTCTGAAGGATGAGGTGAAATAGCTATTGAATTAGACCCGTTTTTCTGTGGCCAACAAAATCATTGCTACTGTACAAAAGCTAAAATTTTATACATGGATGATGATTTCTGAATAGTTTGAATAGTTCCCCAATCAGAACACCACTCGGCCTTTTCCGGGAAATAAACGGAAAAGGCCGAGTGATGTTCCGATTGAATAGTTCCCTTCGTGTTTTGTCATAAGGAATGCAGAGAAATCGACTGATTTTAAACTCTATAACAAGCAGTTTTCGTCATGCATAGTTTGTAATATTCATGAATATATTAATAAACAAAGTGGGCGGGTCTAAACACAAAAGACAGCATAAATGGAAACTATGATGTATGGTTTTCGTTGTTCAAATCTTATTGTCATTCAAATTGTTAGTTTCCACTTAATACGGAATTCATACGCAGAACAGTTAATCGTCAACATGTGTTTCATTCAAACCCTAATTATGTTACGATGCACTAAATATATGTCACGAGTCCTCACTAAAAATGAAGAAATCCCATCTCACTTTTTCTCGAGCCTGGGACCGACACTTCTGGCAGGATTAATTTCTTTTTTCTTGATCGATTTTGCCTTGAAGGAAAATATATAAGTCTGGGCTCGTTTATATTGGATATTAATTATAAAAAAGACATTGATTATTCATTATTAAAAAGCACGTGCGATGCTGTGAAAATACGTAGACAGTATACGTGCGTGTCTTTCTTTTCGGTTAATTATAATTACAGGTAGAATAATGAAACAAAACATCTGTATATGTAATGTGTATAATTTTGATAAATAATGTAATACCATACTAGTGCTTTCCACTCAGCATATAATGTACAAAAACGGAAATAATTCATTATTTAGAATATTAGATTCGGAAACGTCAACTTATTTCAGATAATGACAACACAACAACACGTGTATATAACCGAATGCAATTCATCAGAGTAAATTTAGTGTGCTGGTAAATATTATTATGGGACAGAGCAAACCCTTCCTATAGCGCAGCAGAATCAGATGGACAAAAATAATAAATCCAAAATCGTAGTTCCCGGTATAAAAATCCAAAATGCATCGAAAGTGTCTAACCAGAGCTTTTTTATCATTTACTTCATTGTTCCTCTTATTCAAATCTTGCATCAATCTTTTTTTACCAGTATCGAATTTAACTCCACTGTGATCAATATGCCAGGTTTAGAAAAAACAAAATTTCTATTATTAAATTTTCCAAGACAAACTGCAAAATTCCTGTTCTCAGCATACACCTACAGACAGTCTATCATATACCATAATAGTAAAAGTCATGCGTAATACATGTACCACTGTACTTATTATTTAATGTTTTTTCTGTTAAAAGTGACATATAGGCCCGATGGGCCGGGTGTTTAAATTCATATTATTCTGTTTAATGTATTTTTTAATTCTGTAATGTATAAAACACATGTCACTATAATAAATCATTTACTTACTTACTTACTTACATAAGAATTTCAGTATAATTAATGTCAAACGTTGCAATATTTGATCTTTTCCATTTGTATTATATAATTAATATTTTCCATTTGTAGTCTATATTTTCCATTTGCATTGTATAATTTTTCATTTGCATTCTAT
The DNA here is from genome assembly GCF_947568905.1 of Ostrea edulis. Taxonomy (NCBI): domain Eukaryota; kingdom Metazoa; phylum Mollusca; class Bivalvia; order Ostreida; family Ostreidae; genus Ostrea; species Ostrea edulis. The sequence continues at coordinate 99,935,418 of NC_079164.1, read as the reverse complement.
AATTTCCATTTGCATTGTCAAGTTTTTAAAAAAATTGGTATTCTATATTTTCTATTCATATTGTATAATTTACCATTTGTATTCTATATTTTCCATTTGTATTATATAATTTTTTCGTTTGCATTGTATAATTTCCATTTGCATTGCAAATTTTTTCATTTGTATTACATCCGAGGGATTGTTTATTTTGATTTGTTACGAAGGATTTCATTAGTTTAGGTCCCACTTATATTTAGCCGTCACCAGCTGTAGGTACCCGCAACGTTATTCTTGACATTGCTATCGTGCTCTATCGTGCGTGTATCCTATCGTATCGTGCGTGTATCCTATCGTATCGTGCGTGTATCCTATCCTATCGTGTATCAGGTTTTCCGTTTTCTATCGTGTTTTGCGTTTATCAGGTCTATCGTGTATCGTGTTTTGCGTGTATCAGGTTTTCCGTTTATCGTGAAAATCGTTTATCGTGTAGCTTCGGAAACTATCGGGATCGTATATAAAATCTAATGAAAAAGTACGATACTTTCCGAAACCTTTATTCGTTTTGTTAAAGAAGCTATTTTTAGGAATCGAGGAAAGACGGTATATTTGAAGGAGAACATATTCATAAAGTTGTCGATTTTAAGGCAGAAGAAGAGCTATTTGTCTGTCCAGAGAGAGAGAGTGAAAATTTATCACAATTTAATTCTAAGTAGTCTGGAAAGTAGGACAGTAAACCGAGCACAGTAAATCTGAAAGCTCCTTCTGAAGTTCATAAACATTTGTTTGTCTAGAAACAGTTATTTGTAATTAACACTAACAGAAAAATAGGGAGTTCCGATTTGAAAGGAAAAATCAGTAAATTACATTGTTTATCACATACATGTATATTTTAATAATGGTTCTTTTTCTTCCGATTTTTTTTTCACGTGTATGCTACTTATATAGCAACTGCTGAACTTGTGCGCGTCCTTATATCTGATTTTGTGTATCACCCGTGTTTTGAAAGCTAACATTCTCAGGGACATTGTATTTCACACATTTAGAAGATTAAGTTTTAAAAGGGTGCAAGGGTGTTGCATCCCCCAAAATTCTGCTCAACTGGGCACGATTCCGCTGTCATCGTTGTTTTTTTTTTTTTTTATATACCTTGTACATGTACACATGTACCAATACTCGTACGTGTAGATACTGGAAATTTATGTTGGTTTTGATGATTATTTGAATTTTTTTTAACACACTAAGCGTTTCAAAATTGCGAATTTAAAACAAGCCGAGTTTTGTTTATGTTTTTTAAACAGTATATTTATGTTTTGTTAACAAAATATCAATTCAAATAAATATGTTCCAATTACTTATGACTATCAATTATCAATCATAGTGTAAAAATATCTAACAGGTGTAGTGCGGTTGATTTTTTTTAAAGCGGTCGTTATGAAAATAACTTGAGATGTTGAATGAGCCCTGAACTTAGAGCTTGATGCAAAATAACCCCCTCCTCGCTACACGCACAATATTACTTGGTTTTATTTCATACTCAAGGTAATATACATTAGCATAAGAGAGCTACTGAAGCATGATATCACTACATTATATTACATTTAGTTAATTCCCTGTATAATCTATATATTAAACATTAGGTGACAATATAAGTTTTAGAATCATTGGCTGATAAAATTCATATAGATATCAAATAATGAATTCAATGCCGTATATATTTTATTATTTTTTTTTAAATTTTAGCTGTGATGGCATTAAAAAAAAACAAAAAAAAAAAAAACGTACGACTGTGGATTAAAGAAATTATATGGTACAAAACCGATCAATGTTTTAAACAAATGTTACCGCGACGGGGACAGGTAGCTAATAGTCATCCCGCGATGAGAACGCGGTTTTCCTGAGTTACCTATAGATTACCGCGTTAGATTTTTTCCCATCGCGAGAACGCGGGAAACAAGAAATCCGCTTTGTCCGTAATGTAGGTATATAATGAACATTGAAATCCTTCAATATTAGTATCAACATAATGTAAACATAATGTAATTATGTTGTAGGTATCAAAATTTCGTTCCGTCTAAACCGTTTCTAAATTTACAACATTTCTATCAGGTTTTCCGTTTATCGTGAAGATCGTTTATCGTGTTTTGCGTTTATCAGGTCTATCGTGAAGATCGTTTATCAGGTTTTGCGTTTATCAGGTTTATCGTGTATCCTATCGTATCGTGCGTGTATCCTATCGTATCGTGCGTGTATCCTATCCTATCGTGCGTGTATCGTGTTCTATCGTTTATCATGTCAAGAATAACGTTGCGGGTACTGTACTACAAATAGATTTACTATGCTCAGCGCACAGTGGCTTTGCAGTGGGGGTTCTTTAACGTGCCAACTCCAGGTACCGTGAGGGTATATCACTGAACTACCGCGACCGGTTCCATATAGGATTAGTTGAACATACATGTACATGTATGTAGCTAGCAATGACGGATTTTGCGCCGGGCGACCCCCTCCCTTAATTCACAGATATGATATTTTGTATAGAAATGTCGAAAAAAAGCATGAATGTATGCACTTGTTTCAGGGGACTTTGCCCTCCCATCCTGCACCCCCCCCCCACCACCACAACCAAGGCTTTGCCCTGGACTCACTAGGGGTCTTAAGACAGTCCCCAGACATCCAGCAATTTACTGCACCCTTTCGCTCAGAATTATCTAGATTAGCCAGGGACTAGTATGAAAGTTCTGATCACAATAGGCGCATAAAAACAATTAATTGGGGGGGGGGGGTGTCACGCCATTGCATATAGCAAATACGGTACATTCCTGCGAAACGTGTCTCTTGAACTTGACCTCTTCAACATTTCGCGCATTACCAAATTCGATAAACGATAACTCAAGATTAATCCAATGAATAGTTGTAACAAACCAAACTCGATGTTAAGGAGGTACTCTACATCGTCATAATGGCTGACTTCCTTTAGAAACATGGAGGAAAAAAAATCAATATCAGCAATATCTGACTTTTCCTTTTCAATTTAAATACCTGGCCGAGTAGCTCAGTAGGTCAGCATACCGATTGGTGAACTGTAGGTCTCAGGTTTGAGTCCAGCAGGGGTTTTAAATTTTTTTCAGACTATCTGCTACTAAAACTGTATTTTTTGACAAAATAAAGTAAATTTGAAAATTTTCAACTTCAAAATAATGTTGTACATATCCTCCACTTTTCATCCTTATCAAATTTCTCTGGTGTAGCATACATCCTTAATTAAACCCAAGCGTCCAAGTCCCATGAATCTACTGAATTATGACTAAATAAAATGTGCATGCTTTTCTGGACAGTTCTATAAAAAATAGATCATGTTGGGGGGAGGGGGACTGGATTCGCCAATGCTAGCTACGTATTTTTAAAAATAACTAGTCCTGCATGGACCTGGTTGCGGTAGCTCGGTGATATATCGCTTGGTTTGTGGGCGGGAGGTCGTGAGTTCCAGCCCTGCTTCCGCTACTGCCGCATTAAACCTAAGCCATTTAAACATAGGTAGTGATTGCTCCTTTGCCAAACACTCGGCATTTAAAAGTGGGAATCACGGGTCTTTCTGATATGACCTTAAAACCAGATATCCTGTGTTGCGGCAGGTGTTTGCACGTTACAAAATACTCATTGCTACGGTCCTGCGCGCTAAGAACGCCTACATCAGTAAACAATTCTCAAAGCAACGTTAACTAACGAAATCCTTCGTAACAAATCAAAATAAACAATCCTTGGGATACAATACAAATAAAAAATTATACAATACAATGGAAAATATAGAATACAAATAAAAAATTATACAATACAAATGGAAAATATAGAATACAAATGGAAAAATATACAATACAAATGGAAAATATAGAATACAAAACGAAAATTATACAATACAAATGGAAAATATAGAATATATACAAATCGAAAATTATACAATACAAATGAAAAAGATCAAATATTGCAACGTTTGACATGCCATAATAGGAGTGAATTTTCAAGTACAATCTTGAAAGACCATGATGCAACCATTACGTCATCTTTCTACTAAAAATAGCATGTATCTAGAACAATCTGGGTCACAGATGTCAAAAACAAGTAAACATAACTTTCTACAACAATCTAGGTCACAGGTGTCACAATAATTATAAACATCATTTCTCTAGAACAGTCTAGTTCAATTTAGTGCAATTAGCAATACACAAATATAGTTTAGTATTAAATTTAGTTTAATATTAAATTTAGTGTATATATATATATATATATAGAGAGAGAGAGAGAGAGAGAGAGAGAGAGAGAGAGAGAGAGAGAATAGTAAGTTTTCGCAATGATGGGTAAAAGTATAGGTAAAAAAAAAAGAAGAAAAAAAGATACACGAAGACGTTTAGTAAAGCTTTAGCGCTTTCATTTCAAATCTCCAGAAGCTTTACACTTAGTAAATGTAAAGCTTCTTTATATTGCTTAACATTCCTTTCGAGAATTTTCTTCTCATATGGTACTGGTAAATAAATTACGTATATACCGTGTATATATATATATATATATATATATATATATATATATATATATAATATGAAAATAATATTAATATTAGTATCCGATTACTGAGACTCTATTTCAATTTTGGATATTACTGAAGAGACATTATTTGTCGAAATGCGCATCTGGTGCATCAAAATTGGTACCGTATAAGTTTTACATTATGACCCCTGGGTCGAGGCCTCTGCTGGTGGACTGTTAGTCCCCGAGGGTCTCTACAGCCCAGTAGCTAAGTACTTCGTTACTAGCTTGAAAATACGGATGTATATTTAATTGCTGTTATACAATTTAGAAATTCATTTAAAAATTAAGGATTATCTCCCTCATGCATAGCTCTTATCCGTGGACGAATTTGGCTCCACTTGTTTGTCACGCTGTTTTTGGCTATATTTAGCTCTAAAACTTCATAGTTATTTCGGATTTCAAACATTTCGGTTGAGCATCACTGAAGAGACATTATTTGTCGAAATGCGCATCCGGTGCATCAAAATTGGTACCGTATAAGTTTTACATATTATGAAAGCTTCTCATTTTACCTTTATTGAACCATACATTCAATATAAAGGTAGATTACCATATACCATCGTCGGAAGATGCGTGTGCATATATATACGATTTACCCGCAAAACAGCAAAAGTAACTTCACGAGAACTGATTATCCCTGTCAGTATCAATCACATATTGGTGGTTTCATAAATTACTAATCAGGGAATTTAATTCTATACATGTATTTGTACAAATATTTAAAAAAAAAAACCATGTACAACACAAGTATTAAAGTAGGAAGGAAAAGGATTAAATCCCTGCATTAGCAAACTCTTTATAAAATGAGAGAGAGAGAGAGAGAGAGAGAGAGAGAGAGCTATTTAACATTACTGACTGCAAAGGATATATGTGTATATCTGTTACATAACACTTCCTGTCTGCTTCAACGCCCCAGACATCGATCGGTGCATGCTTTACCCGTGAAACAACCAAAGTAACTTCATGAAAACTGATTATCCCTGCAGTATCAATCACAAATTACATATTTTCTTCGAAAGTTAATTTTCTGATTTGTTTGAAGTTGTGTAAGAAATGCACTTAGTAAAATTCGAAATATATGTTTTGTTTAGTCATTGCGCTCAAAATCACACGGCTTCTCACCTCTGGTCGGTGCGGGTTCGAATCCTGCTCGTGCCGGTAAGTGAGAAAGTTTCCTAGTTTACTTTCGGAAGGTCGGTGGTCTCTTGCCAGGTACATTGTATCTGGGTTCTCTCTTCCACCAATAAAAACTGGGCTCCACCCTATAACTGAAAAAATTGTTGAGTGTGGCGGAAAACATCAATCAATCATAATCATAATCATCTATTGTGTAGTTCTGATGTTAGTACCGCCCATGCGATAACAAGGTGGGAGGAGCTCTTATCATCGCATATGTGATATCAAGACTGTTGAAAATAACCAGATACAATCCCTGAACATCAAAAGAAAATCACTGCAAATGTGTGACAATGCTTCCAAATTACGTGATGTCATCTTTTGCATAGAACGAGCTTTTCTAGGTAGGTCATTGAGTTCAATAAGGTTTCCATAATGGAGAGGTTCTAATAAAATTAATTTTGCTAATATTTAAAAAAAAAAAAATATCATCGCTATGGGATACAATTATTGCCATACGAATATAAAACGTTTTTGATAAAATACAAACACAACCTAAATGATTTAATTGTACCTACTTGTGCACATATATTTCCAAATCTATAAAAGTATTGGTGAAAGGTGAAGATAACGAACAGTGATCAATCTCATAACTCCTACAAGCAATACAAAATAGATAGTTGGGCAAACACGGACCCCTGGACACACCAGAGGTGGGATCGGGTGCCTAGGAGGAGTAAGCATTCCCTGTCGACCGGGCACACTCGCCGTGAGCCCTATATCCTGTTCAGGTAAACGGAGTTATCCGTAGTCAAAATCAGTGTGACCAAATGCCTTTGGGAATTACAGCTAATGAAAAAACTCCAAGCTTACTCTCAGCGTTATATACCGTTTTTGGAGAATTTATGCGCCCTGTAACATTTAGATTGTAAGAGTACAAATGTTAATGAGTTGAATCATATGAATTTTCACATGAAACGAGAAAAAAATATTTATTTTACTCCATCCTTTGTGGCACTTTTCCTTTAGCTGGTGGCGTATCGACAAGAGTGAAACATCCTCAACGGGACGTTAAACAACACAAACAAAGAACATGCTGTCATTCATGCATTATGTTGAGCCAAAATTTGCGGTGACCTACAGTTCGACTTTTAGATATATCGATGACGTTTTGTCTATTAACAATGATAGCTTTCATTCATATGTCGATTTGATATATCCCTCTGAGCTCGAAATAAAGGACACCACAGAGTCGTCCACTTCTGCTTCATACTTAGATATTTTATTGAAAGTAGACAGTAACGGCAAACTGACAACTCAACTGTATGACAAACGGGATGATTTCAGCTTCTCCATCGTCAACTTCCCACATTTATGTAACAATATTCCATTATCACCTGCATATGGTGTTTATATATCTCAACTGATTCGATATGCAAGAGCTTGTTCTGGGTATAGTCAGTTTTTAAATCGAGGTAAGCTACTGACAAACAAGTTGATGGTACAGGGATTTCAACAGTCTCGATTGAAGTCAGTATTTCGCAAATTCTATGGTCGTTATAACGATCTAGTTCGTCAATACAACCTCGCATTGGGTCAAATGCTGTCTGACGTGTTTCATACCGATTGTTGGACCGTTCTTGGCACACTGATTTGACTGCGGATAACTCCGTTTACCTGATCAGGATATGGGGCTCACGGCGGGTGTGACCGGTCAACAGGGGATGCTTACTCCTCCTAGGCACCTGATCCCACCTCTGGTGTGTCCAGGGGTCCGTGTTTGCCCAACTATCTATTTTGTATTGCTTGTAGGAGTTATGAGATTGATCACTGTTCGTTATCCTCACCTTGCATGATTAAAGATGTAGCAATTTCTTCACGGTATCTAATTTTTTACAAGTACACAATTATACCTTGCACAAGAAGATTTGAATTTTTCATGACAAAACGCTTACTGACCACAATTATTTAACAACTTTCAGATACATGTATTTTGGACTGACCCTCGTAGAACCATTGCTTAAGCAAATCATGGCTTTGGCCTTAAAGTTGTTTCATGTACGATAATTTTCCTGTTTCCTGCATTTGTCATACAATGAGAACGGCATCATGTTCCGAATAGAAATGAATTTCGATCTCGACTATGATACTTTGCGAAACTTTCTGATTTTTTCCATATTTGTTTTTCATATATATACTAGTTATGAATATTTCCGTTTTCCATTTTTGTTGAAGAAGCAACTGTCTATGATTTCAAAAAGTCTAGTCTTTAATTTATCGCGAGGAATGGTCGTGTAAAGATTTGAAAAGTCATAGGTTTTGATGTTGTTGATCTGAGAAAAGTTTTGCGATTTCAAGTTAGCTAAAAGTTGTTTAGAATGTTTTAGAATCCACATTTGATTTACACCACTTCTGGCATATGAAGTCGCACAGTAAGTTCGAAGTTCATCCTTCACAGCTGTTAATATTCTCGTGAGGAGCAAAGATAGGAGCTTTGTAGAGCACTTAATGGATCCAGCGATGTATCTTTGTTTGTAAGGGGTTCTATGTAGTTTAGGAATCTAGTATAGGTACGGTAATTCATTTCACCCACCAAATGTGCCTAAATTGAAACATGGTTTTGAAAAATTTCATCTTTTGAAAGGGCAGTTGGAGTATAAGTACGATTACCATAAGTGGAGTTAATGCCAAGTTTGTTTAAAATACAGTTGTAATAATGAGCCTTACAGACAAATACACTGTTGTTACAAGCTTTCTTAGCTGGAACCAAAACATATTTCTCATGTAACCTATCTGATTATACCTCTCTGGTATATCCCAGATAACTCGAAATAAAAGACACACCAGAGTCGTCCATATCTGCTTCGTATTTGGCTATTTTATTGACCATAAACGCGAATGGCACATTGTCAGCTAAACTTTACGAAAAAAAAAGCTGACTTCAACTTCTCCATCGTCAGCTTCTCAAATTTATGTAGAAATATTCCATTATCACCTGCAAATGGTGTTTATGTCTCTCAACTGATTCGATACGTGCAAGCATGTTCAGAATATGATCAATTTTTAAATCGAGGCAGGATTCTGACAAATAAGTTAATGTTATATGGATTTCAACGAATCTCGTTTAAAGTCGATATTTCGCAAATTCTATGATCATTAAAATGATTTTATTTACAAATACAACCTTTCATTAGGTCCAATGCTGTGTCCAGGGGTCCGTGTTTGCCCAACTATCTATTTATATTACTTATAGGAGTTATGAGATTGATCACTGTTCGTTATCTTCACCTTGCATATATTTCATTCCAGTTGTTAGGCCGTTCTTTGCACACTAATTTTGACTACAAATTGCTCCGATTATCTGACCAAGATATAGGGTTCACGGCGAGTGTGACCGGTTAACAGGGGGTGTTTTCTCCTCCTAGACCGCTGATCCTACCTGTGGTACATTGTATGTGCAGGGGTCCGCTTTGCCTTACCTTTAATTTTGTATTCTTTATGGGATTTCTGGATTGATAATTTATCGTTATCTTCACTTTTCATTTGGAAATGCTATTGTCTAATGTAGATTTTACATGTGAATATATTATGAATATGACGAATTTGAAACGTTTGCTTGAGTCTCTTTTTATTTCATGGTCATGAAGCACCTTTGAGATTGGCGTTCCAAAGCTCTAAGGCGTTTGGGACCTTTATGATTAGGGACCCAATTTGAGTAACATTTTCGTTCTCTTCAAGAAGCTTTATAGACTTGATGATTTTTCCAACGATACTTTACTCAGTTACGATACACAAACTTTGATATTGCACTCAATGACCCTTGCTCAGTATTGTGCGCTACGTTTTTGGACCCCTCTGTTGTTTGAATACCAGCTTACTTTCGCAAACTGACAAACATCCCTGATTTTATGATTATTTAGAATTCCCAGAAATAGAAATTTTTGACATGATCGATGCCATTGAAATTTCTTCGACTCTCAATTTGTCGTCTTGGTCCACTATTAATTTTATCGTTACGGTATTATCTCCTATTCCCACCTCCCGTTTCTTGTCTTGGGCAGCTGGGCTACCATCAATCTAATCGTTATCGAAATCCCTTTAACTAGCATTTTCTCGTCTAGGGTCTGTCTATCTTGATGTTACTGAGATCTCTCAGTGTCTTGTCTAGGGCCACTGTCCGTCTTGACGGTATTGGGATCTTGGAATCAGATTCCCCGTTTCTAGTGTTGGTCCACTATCAATTTTGTCATCATTGAAATCTCTCCGACTCCCAGGTTCTTGTTTTGGTATACTTATTTATTGGTATTGAAATCTCTCCGATTCCGATCCCTTTTTGTTTTAGCTCGCCTTAGCTGAAAGATCAAATGAGCTTTTCTGATCGCCGGTTGTCCGTCGTCTGTCTGTCTGTAAACCTTTTACATTTTCGACTTGTTCTCCAGAACCACTCGGCTAATTTCAACCAAACTTGGCGAAAAGCATCCGTGGGAGAAGGTTTATTCAAATGAAGATCCATTCCCCCTTCAAGGGGGAGATAATCACAAAAATGCAAAAATAGGGTGGGGCCATTTAAAAATCTTCTTCTCAAGAACCACTGGAACAGAAGAGCTGGAAATTACATGAAAGCTCCCTGACATAGTGCAGATTTACGTTCGTGAAAATCATGGACCCCCGAGGGTAGGGTGGGACCACAATATGGGATCAAAGTTTTACATACTTATACATGGAAAAAAATCTTTAAAAATCTTCTCAAGAACAATTGGACAAAATGAGTTTACATTTACATGGAAGCTTCTTGACATAGCTGGAAAAAGCGCTATATAAAACCAATTATTATTATTATTATCATATAACGCCAATCATTATAGTGCAGATTCAAGTTTTTAAAAATCATGGACCCTCAGGGTAGGTTGGGGACAGCAATATGTATCAAAGTTTTACATGCAAATATATAGGGAAAATCTTTAGCCAAGATGACTCAGATGAGCAATGTGGCCCATGGGTCTCTCGTCGTGTGTTGAGTGACTATCAATCTTGTGGGATTACTGAGGTTAAAACCTTCCCAGGAATGGATAGGAACCCTAATCGTCTTCTCCTAAAGGGCTTGTATTACCATGTGATCATGAGGGATAGCCTTTTGCTGAAGATACTTACCTTGTGATAACGTTATGCTGTAGGAGTTATAGTAGATCATGAACGGCAACATGTGAAAGTCACTGTAGGCGATATATAATATATACAAGGAGGGATGGTTACACCACGGACAAAATTACTGAGAAACAAACTATTCTAATCCAATATTCCCACTCGGTGGGCTTGAAACGTACAATAGGACATATTTTCGTTTTGTCAGATCCTTTTTTTCGATTTCATCGTGTGTGTTTTTTTCGATATGCAAACTATAGTATTTATAAAATCATGTCCGTTGTGTATGAATATTTTAATGTGTATCTTTAATATATCAACTTCTTCCAAAGGATTTGCACATTGTAGGAAACATTTTTGAGCGGAGGGTTTTCAAAAGAAGTAATGAACCCTTTCAAGGGGAGACATTAAAGAAATGGTGGCGTGTGGGTGAGGTTTATTAAAACAATCTTCTCTCAGAAATGGCTACTCATGATCATATGAAAGGTTCTTACTGTGGGACAGACCCAGAAAAATATAACCACAAATAAAGACCAAAATGGGCCCGTTGTAAGGGTCCAATGTTAATGTTGGACCACCAGTAGCAAGACAGACCCACAGTTAGGGTTCAATGTTAAACTATTATCAACGAGATCAAGAGAAAGTCGGGAAGGTTACAATATTAAGTTATAAGCACCCAGACAATATAAACAAATATTTTAAAAACTATAGATGGACCCACAGTAAATGACCAATGTTAAACAATAATCATCGATATGAAATAGGCCCACAGTAAGGGTCCAGTGATTTTTGTATAGAAATATAGAGAAAAGGGTATTAAAGTCTTGTTTTGTCAAGAGCCACGAAGCATCATTTCGCTAAATGATATATATTCACGACGGTGTGCTAGATTCAGGTTTCTTGAAATCATGTATGTGTAACTATTAAATTTTGTCCCAGTGATTTAATCATAGTTTTCCATGACATTTATTCAGGTTTTATCTTTGTGGCGCATTGTTTTAAATTCGCAACGCATTCAGGTTTTATTTTGTGGTGAATTAAGTTTTAACTTTGTGACATACATGTACATTTATTCAGTTTTTTTTATCAAGTTTTATCTTTGTGACTTAGTGGCTTTGTGACTTTTTGGTTTTGTTATGTGTGACGTATTTGTTTTCTTATTTGTAAACCCCTCCCCCTTTGTTACTTATTGGTTTTGTTATGCGTTAGACCCCTCCCCCTTTGTGACGTATTGGTTTTGTTATGCGTTAGACCCCTCCCCCTTTGTGACTTATTGGTTTTGTTATGCGTTACAGCCCCCCCCCCCCCTTGTGACTTATTGTTTTTTTATGTGCTAGACCCCTCCCTTTTTTATGAGTAACTATAGATTGTACTCTTACGAGGTAGAATTTATTCAAAAACTTCTACACGAGAGGAAAATTCTCTTGCTGTGGCCTTCAACATTCTGATATATCGACGACACTTTATGTATTAACAATAATCATTTTCATTCATTTGTCAATTCGATATGAATCCCAGTGAACTCGAAATAAAAGACAGACGGAGTATTCTGCATCTGCTTCATACTTAAATATTTTATTGAACATAGATAACAAATGAACTTCATGACAAACGATATGATTTCAGCTCCTCTATCGTCAACTTTCCATATTTATATAGTAATGTCACATCTTATTCTCTGCATAAAGTGTTTATGTTTTTCAACTTATTCGATTTGCAAGAACCTGTTATAAGTACAAGTTTTTAAATCAAGGCAGGCTACTAACTAATAAGTTGATGTTACAAGGGTTTCAACAGTTTCGTTTAGAGTCAGCATTTTGCAAATTCTATGGTCGTTATGTTATAATGATCTAGTTTGCCAATACAACTTGTCAATGGGTCGATTGCTGTCTAACTTGTTTCAATGCCAATTGTTAGGCCGTTTTAGCTCACCTGAGCCGAAAGCTAAAGTGAGTTTTTTTATCGCCAGTTGTCCGTCATCTGTCCGTCTGTCTGTAAACGTTTTAGATTTTCAACTTCTTCTCCAAAACCATTGCGCCAATTTCAACCAAACTTGGTAAAACGCATCCTTGGGTGAAGGGCTTTCAAGTTTGTTCAAATGAAGCGCCATACCCCCTGTAAAGGGAAGATAATTACAAAAATGCAAAAATAGGGTGGGGTCATTGAAAAATCTTCTTCTCAATAACCACTGGACCAGAACAGCTGAATTTTGCATGACAGATGCCTGGCACAATGCAAATTCAAGTTTTTGAAATCATGACCCCAGGGGAAAGGTCGGGGCCACAATAGGGGATCACAGTTTTACATACAAATATATAAGGAAAATCATTGAAAATGTTCTCAAGATACACTGGGCCAGACAAGTACAAATTCAGATGAAAGCTTCTTGACATAGTGCAGATTCAAGTTTGTTAAAATCATAATCTCGGGGGTAGAGTAAGGCCACAATAAGGGATCACAACTTTACATACAAATATATAGGGGGAATATTTGAAAATCTCCTCAAGAACCACTGGGTCAGAAATGTACATTCACATGAAAGCTTCTTGAAATAGTGCAGATTCTAGTTTGTTAAAATCATGACCCCCGGGAGTAGGATGGGGCTACAATAGGGGATCACAGTCTTACATACAAATATATAGGGAAAGTCTTTGAAAATATTCCCAAGAACCACTTGTCAAGGAAAGTACAAATTTACATGAAAGCTTCCTGACATAGTGCAAATTTAAGTGTGTTAAAACCATGACCCCGGGGGTAGGGTTGGGTCACAATAGGGGATCAAAGCTTTAGATACAAATATATAGAGACAAATCTTTAAAAATCTTCTTCTCAGAAACTACTGGGTCAGAAACGTTTACATTTACATGAAAGCTTCATGACATAGTGCAGATTAAAGTTTGTAAAAATCATGGCCCCATGGGTAGGATTGGGCCACAATAGGGTATCAAATTTTTACATACAAATTTTTAGGGAATATCATTAAAAATATTCTAAAGAATCATATGGTCAGAAAAGTTTACATTTTCGTGAATGCTTCCTGACACAATGAAGATTTTGATTTGTTAAAATCATGCCCCAAGGGGGTAGGTTGGGGCCACAATAGGAATAAGAGTTTTACATGCGAATATATAGGAAAAATCTTTAAATATGGGCCAAGGTGACTCAGGTGAACGATGTGGCCCATGGGTTTCTTGTTTACTTATTGATTCTAACTACGAATTACTTCGTTTAGCCGATCAAGACAGGGCTCACGGTGAGTATGACTGTTCAACAGGGAATGCTTGCTCCTCCTAGACACCTGATCCAACCTCTTGTATGTCCAGGGATCCGTGCTTCAATACATTCTGCCTCATAAGAATACTAAAACAGGTCAGCTAATACTAACCGTCATTGTCAGAATACCTTTTTTATACTTTACATTCAATAGTTATGTTTTCTTTATCAACTCTGCAGAAAAGTTTCAGGTTGGATTGTCATTGATGAGGGATGAGCCACATGTCGATCAGTCATGTGCAGAAATCATATTTACACAGTTTTTAGCTCATCTGAGCTGAAAGCTCAAGTGAGCTTTTCTGATTGCCTGTTGTCCGTCGTCTGTCCATCTGTCTGTCTGTAAACTTTTCACATTTTCGACTACTTCTCCAGAACCACTGAGCCAATTTCAACCAAACTTGACCTAAAACATCCTTGGGTGAAGGGCTTTCAGGTTTGTTCAAATTAAGGGCCATGCTTCCTTAAAAGGGGAGATAATCACAAAAATGCAAAAAAGGGTGGGTCATTTAAAAATCTTCTCAAGAACCACTGAGCCAGAAGAGCTAACATTTATATGAAAGCTTCTTGATAGATTCAAGTTTAGTAAAATCATGACCTCTAGGGGTATGATGGGGCCACAGTAGGGGATCAAAATGTTACATACAAATATATAGAGAAAATCTTTAAAAATCTTTTCAAGAATCATTGAGCCAAAGAAGTTTACATTTACATAACAGCTACCTGACATAGTGCAGATTCAAGTTTGTAAAAGTCATGCCCCCTGGCGGTAGGTTGGGGCCACAATAGGGATAAAAGTTTTTCATGCGAATATATAGGGGAAATCTTTAAATATGGACCAAAGTGACTGAGGTGAGCGATGTGGCCCATGGGCCTCTTGTTGATATTGATATACTGAGTGATATATCCTAATTGTTCTTCGCAAACAAATGATTTTAAATATTTTGCTATGAAACAAAGTGGAGCCCATGCATTGTTGTTCATGGTTAGGCATAAATATTTACGTTTCCAGTGTATTTGATTTAAAATTGTATTGATAGCCATTTTCTCATGAATGCGTTGCAGTTGTAAACAATGCGCGTATGAATACAAATGAATATAGTACGTCTGTTTTAACGGCGGGGAATTCTGACGGAAAGGAAAGTAGAATGTCAATATAAGAGATAAATTTCATTTTTGAAATACATGAGGTCATGAACTACAACACTTTACGCCAGCAAACTTTTCATAAAGCTCTAACGCACTTCATGAAGTATTCCGACGCGATACATTGCAGTTCATACTCATGTACTTTCAAAAGTCATGTGAAAAAATCATTTTTGGGTATCATAATATTGATTGGTATGACCAAAATAAAAAACCAACAATCATGCATGCACGAGCTTGCATGTTCACTGTATTTCTAATGGTTTTGTTTATCGAATCCCTCGATCGTCTTATTTTTCATTGAAATACATTGATATCTATACTGTAGGCATGTTCTAAGAATAGCATGCTTGTGATATACATTTATTTTATCACGATAGATAAATAGTGCAAAATTGAATATGCATGCCTTTGTGCTGAATTTTGACTGACTAATGTTAAATGGTAACGTTTTTCACATGCATGAAAAAGTGACGATAACAAACAGTAATCAATCTGATAACTCCTACAAGAAAGGAAATTTAAGAGCTTAGTGAATATAGACCCTTGAACACATCATAGGTGTGATCAGGTGCCTAGGAGGAGTAAGCATCCCTTGTCGACCGATGACACCCGCCATGAGCCCTATATTTTGATCAGGTAAACGAAGTAATCCGCAATCAAAAGTATTTTAATAGAAAGAATGGCCTGACAATTGGTATGAAACACGTCCGAGAACATTCGATCCAACGGCAGGTTGTAATGGCAAACTAGATCGTTATAACGACCATTGAATTTGCAGAATGCTGATTTTAAACGAGATTGTTGAAAGCCTATAACATCAGCTTGCTTGTCAGTAAATCGTCCACCTCGATTGGATATGCATCTTGACTTACTTGACTTAATTCCTTCTCTCCTCGTGGAGAATAGGGCCATGAACAAGTCCTCTCCATTTAATTCTATCCTGGGCTGATCTTGCTGCCTCTGTCCATGACCCAAAACCTAGTTCTTTCCTCTCTCTATCTATTGTTCTTCTCCACGTTTCCTTCGGTCTTCCTCTCTTTCTTTTTCCTTCTGGTGTCCAACTAAGGGCTACATATGGGTGTGTTCTTTTATCCATCCGTAGCACATGTCCAATCCATTGCCATCTGCGTGTTTTTATCATAGTGCTGATCTTTGCTACTCCTGCTATCTCTCTAACTGCTACATTTGATATTTTCATTGGCCAGTAGATCTTTAAGATTTTCCTAAGACATTTGTGCTGGAAGGTATCTACAAGTTTTTCGTCCCCTTTTGTCATTTTCCAGGTCTCACTGCCATACAATAACACAGCTATTACATTTGAGCTGAAGAGCTTCATTTTTGTTTTTCTGTTGAGTTGGTTATTGCTCCAGATCTTGCGTAGCTTATGGAATGCTACTCTTGCATGGCCAATTCTTCTTCTTATATCTTCATTAGTACCTCCTGTCTTGCTTACTGTTGCTCCGAGGTAAATGAATTCATCCACATCGTTTATGTTGTTCCCATTGATGGTTATTGGTGTGATGTTTGCAGCATTTAGACGCATAACTTTGGTTTTTCCTGTATTGATTTTTAAACCTGTTCTAGCTGCATATCTGTTTAGAGAGTTCAGTTTTTGTTGTATTTGATCTTTGCTGCTGGATAATAAAGCGATGTCGTCTGCAAAATCTAGATCGTCTAATTTTGTTGTCATATTCCATCTTATGCCTGAGTTGTTATCTGCTGTTGTCTTTTTCATTATCCAGTCAACTACCAGGAGGAACAAGAAACCCGACATGTTGCATCCTTGTTTGACACCAGATTTAACATTAAACCATTCTGTTGTACCATTCCCATCAACAACTGCGCATTCACTGTCTTCATACATTAATTTAACCATACTGATTATTACGTCTGGTATTCCATAAGATTTCATGATCTTCCAAAGGGTTTCCCTGTGTACGCTGTCGAAGGCTTTTTCAAAATCGACGAAGCATAGATAGAGGTTGGAGTTTCATTCTATAGCTTGTTCTAGAATATTACGTAGGACAAAATTTGTGTTGCTGAAGAATGCATCTTGAGACATGGGTATTTATTTCAACAGTTTAGATTCTAACATGGTATCAGTAGGAATTCATACAAGCACGAATGAGGTTCTATTTTGGAAATGGGAAGCCGTTTGGAATTATTTGTAAGAGTCCCCATTACAATTTTATTTGATGTAATGGCAACATATTTTTTTTATATAAACATCGACTCATAAACAGGAACAGTGCTCGAGCTGGGCTTCGCCATTTTCGCCAATGGCGAATGTTTTTCAAAAATGGCGAAAAAAAATTGAAAGTGGCGAAAATCCCTTTTTGCAATATATTGTATTTTAAATCCTTTGTCAGTGACACATTA
Source organism: Ostrea edulis (assembly GCF_947568905.1). Taxonomy (NCBI): domain Eukaryota; kingdom Metazoa; phylum Mollusca; class Bivalvia; order Ostreida; family Ostreidae; genus Ostrea; species Ostrea edulis. The sequence continues at coordinate 99,917,805 of NC_079164.1, read as the reverse complement.
TCGCCTGTTTGTTTATGCAGTCAAAATCTGTTTATTCAGTCAACACGTGCGACCGGAAATCTCGCGTCACTCCAGTGCACACAGAGCTGGTCACAGCCTCAGGTAATATTTATGGCTGCAAAAAAGTCGGTGATTATGTAATGAAGTACACCGGACAGCTGTTTACCCTGCTGTGGTCAATTGTCTAACATTTAAAGTCTTATTCATTATCGTGTTATCATCTCCACATTAAAGGACACATGTTGTGTTTTCAAAGTATACAAAATTATATGCATTTTGTCTTCCGTATGCTTATAGAAATTAATTGTAATAGTTCGTTCATTGAAGTATTGCGATAATTTGCCACAATACGGACTTAAATCTAAGCCCCGATTTCAAAAAGCCTAGTTAATTAGATAGGTAGTCACGTGGTACAGTGACGTCATATGCGACCTTCGTCGATCAACTTGTTGTAATAGTAGTGTTAGAGATTTTTAAAAACTCGGGTTTTAGGGGCCTAATTTATTTACCATGGATAACATTTATTTCGATGTTGACAAATTTCCAGAGTCTTATATCTTTTAGCCACCAGTGCATACAAATAGCGACCCAAATGTAGCGAGGAAAGCGAATATGAAATTTGCGAGTAAATAATGTTTACATGGGATCACTGTCTAAACACTATTTGGTAATGCCATTTCTGTAAACAACTGTAATTAGTGTTGTTGCTTTTCTAAAATAAACAGTGCAATTATTATAAAATTTATTTTTGGAGAAGTTAGATAGGCCTAAATTATAATACGATTATGTAGTATTGACAACTAGGCCTACTGTGACAGTGTGCATTTCGGGGGGGGGGGGGGGGGGGAATATAATAAAAATGATCAAACTTATTGTGAAAATCACAATACTTTTAAATTATTTTATTCAAGCAATTTTATTAATCATTATATTTTGTTATCTACACGTTGTTACTTAGGAAGTGGGAGCGCTGCGTGCTGTTGTTGTAAACACGTACGCGTTCCTTAAAAAAAAAAAATGAACGCATTATAATTCAATTCAAAGTTGGGAAATATCATATTTTATTATTTATAATTGAAAGTTCTATTATCTTTTATCTTTAAATTTCGTTTTTAAAACTACCAATTGGTAGACACTGCTAGCAAAGTTCTGTCTATATGTTGTTACAAGGTGAAGGTCAGTTGGTGCGAGTGTGTATTGAATTTGAGAGCAGAACGGAATGCATATGCGGTAGGCCTATATGTAACAGTGCGAAGCTTCGATAGAACCATTTTCTCGCAGTTTATATACGTCTTTGTCCAAGAGCTTGTTTGAAAAAGTACAGGGACAAATTCTACTGGGTTTTTTTTTATGGTAAAGTCGTTATGCCGACAAAAAATATTCACGTCTTGTCTCTCATACCTTCCTTCGAAAATTGAAAAAAAACACAGTCCAAATCATCTCTACTGACAGCAAGTACACCCTTAAACGGCACAAAACATCCCAATGCAGTGTTATTTACAAACCGTTAATGTGATAATTGTTTGTTTGTCAATTAAATCTAATCTGTTTATGAAATGGCTAACAACTGTTTTCAAATCTTCTCGCTCGAGGTCGCATATGACGTCACAGATAATGGCGCGTAAAATATCGAAGAAAATATGCATATCGCAAGATTTGAATTTCATCGCTATCAAACTCGAAAACTACGCAAACTGTTTCTTTTAAAACACATGTAAAGTAGTTTTAGGCATGAAATGAATTAATTTTGCTGAAAAAATTAAAAAGTTTAAAAACATGCGATGTGTCCTTTAATGTCAATTTTTAACCAGAGAACCGACCGGTAATTAAATTGGCCGTATTATTGTGTATAATGTATATATCATATGAATACATCAATTGTTTGTTTTTGCGGGCAAACTCGTTGATTACAAGATTTTGATGTGTTTGATTTTAGTTCGAATATTTCATAAACAAAACGGTCGGTCACCATTGATATGGATATAGCAATTTTAATAAATAATTTTCTTTGAAGTTCGGTGCGCAACAGTATAAAAATGCTAATCTCATAAGACTATGCACCCCATTCTATTTTGACACTAAACTTGTAGCTTCTGACCCTAGTCAGTCTAAAATTATAAAAATAACTAGAGCAAAGCTCGTTGCAAAGCAACGAGAGGTCTTCCGTCGGAGCTGTGTGACATAAAAACCTTGAACTTGACCATATGTCCTTGGGTCAGGTCCTAATGCAGCCTCAATTAACATGAAAATCTGTTGTAAGTATGAAATCTAAATGTTTCTTCATTACAGCATATGGTCAGGACAGGGTTTGTATTTTCAAAAAAGTGAACTTGACAATATGAGCATGGGTCAAGGCCAGGACACTTTCTTTGATCATATGGAAACTTTTCTTTCAGTATTAATTAAAATTTGCCATTAGTTAGATCTATTAAGACTCTAATCAATTTTTAACTTTTAGACCTTTAGAAATGGTGCAAATGACCTTACATCAAGATTATTTATGTTATTGTCATTAATAATCTTTATGTGAAGATTGAGCTTACGGTGTATTTTTAAAAGTTGCGGTCTGGGCACATTTGCACGGATAGGCGGACTTGGTGATATCTTAAACTTTGTTTGCTGGAACTATAATTAGTGTTCGGTAATATTGCTATCTGTTCTTCCGGCTCGAAGAGACAGTCTCTTTTGTTAGATTGTCAGATATTAATGGGAAGGTTTTATGAAAAGTAGTGTTTTATGATGTGGATATCAAGGTGCAATGGGCAATAACGGTGACGGTTTTCCATTAAAATGCAACCTGTTTTTGGACCGATAAAATGCTGAAAATTGTAAATGATGTTGTTTTTCATCCTTGGATATATGTAACATCATCCCCCCTTCCCCGACAAAAATGGTTATCCTGCTTTCCCAAAGCATCCACAGATACAGAACAGGGAACAGTGGTCAGAAAGAGGACTAATATTGGTTTGTTTCAGACAAAGCAGGCACGTAACATCGTTTTTGAAAGTGGGGGGGGGGGGGGGGCAGCCAGAAAAAAAAATTCCACTTACCAAAAAATCTTTGACAAGCAAAAAAAAAAAAAAAAAAAAAAGAAAGAAAACGGACAATTTCCCAAAGTCAAAAATCCTATTTCGGGGTGGGGTGGGGTGGGGTGGGGTAGGTTCTAACTTTTCTGTACACCAAAAAAATTCGTTCTTTACATAACATTAGCGCATTTCACTACAAAAGTGGGGGGGGGGGGGGGGCAACAGGCCTTCCAATGACCATTTTCATAGTAAATTAACAGTAAAACGTTAGGTTTCCTGCCCCCCCCCCCGGGTTTTACGTGCCTGGAAAGGGCATGACCGTAAATTAACGATCTGTATTGTATACTGTCAAGGATATGTTGGCAAAAATATTGGAGGGTGGGAACTGGAACTTCCTGTCCTTCCACCAATCTTTTGAAAAATCCGATTTTATTAAAAACATATTTTTCTGTAAATCGTTGTGTTTGCAAATTACATTAAAACGGTAATGTTTTTGTGTGTACATGTATTGCCGCTGATCGCTGGTACACATGCGATGGCTCCGAACTCGGGCAATCGAGCCATGGGTTACGTAATTGTAAACAAGAACAAACCCCGGTGTGTATGTAAAATGCTTGCAGTTAATGACTGAATGAAATGAGACTGATTCGATGTGGATTTCTGATGATTTTCTATACATGTTTAGAGTTGGTATAATCATGATAAGAACCCGTGATTTAAAAAATAAAGTTTATAAATTATTTGTTATGCTTACAAAAAGGATCCATTTTTTTCACTTTGTAGAGAATGCAGAAAGCTTGTGTATCAACTGGCTAAAGTAGAGTTAAATCACAGATTGCTTGTCCACATGTGATGAATCTCCAAAATTAAACACAATAAGACGCTTGAGATGTATATATATATTTGGGGCGCTCTTGCCTTTTTCATTTCACTTATAAAAACCGCATCTACTTGCACGCATGATTGTATTTAGATGAAATGAAATGAACAGACAAATAAATCCTTCTGTATGCAGACAATTATAAGTTAATAAAACTTAAAACTACTTCATTTTATTTAGTACGATTTTTTCTGACAATTAGAAACGTCACATACCCTTACCGTAAACTTATTGTGAGGAAAATGACAACCCGATAAATAATCAGGAAAATTGTGTAGGTTTTTTTAAATGTATGTATAACTTGACACAAATATTATGAGGTCCATTGATCACTAACTCGAAATGTTTGCGGTAGCATCTTTACAATTACTTTATAATTGAAATAAAACATAATATAATTGTTAATTAAGTATGATATAATGTAAAAGGATTCAAAATGATTTCAAACATAATTTTCCAGTAATTGATGTGTTTATTTATGCGATGGACGAAAGCCGAGTTAGCTTCGATGTTTTTGTTTTGATTATGCAAGCTTGTCACTCTGGCCACCTGCGAGCGAGGCGAGAGTTGGGTTACATAACTGTATAAACAACGCTGACCGTGAAGAATGTAAACAGCTTGCAGTTATTGACCATGATTTATTATACGTTTGAACGTTTTATTTTTATGTATATTACTTATTTTAATTCTAATATGAAACAAATAAAAGATAATTTATCTCTCTCCTTTTGTTGTTGTTGAAGGTTTGTTTATGTTAAAACGAAAGAAAAAGAGAAATGTATCACTAAATAATTTGTATTTGAACCACAGAGCATGTTAAAAACCTTATTTAAAATGAATATTAGTATCTATTGTAGTCAGGTATGTTATTTTTAGCAAGTTTATTTCAGTTATACGCATGAAGAGTTCTCGCTCACTTGCCAAATGAAAATGGCTACTTGTTTACGGGTATAGCTTTTTACTCTAATATAACACAAGATTCGAACAAAATAACAATTTCATGAGATAAATAAGATGTTAAAGAACAACTTTTCCATCGGAAGCCATATCGAATTCTTTGCCGTTTTTGAGCTATAAAGCGAAAACTTTTAGGGGCCGTAGATCCCTAATTTAAGGGGCCAGCCCCTTTTTACTGGTGTCAAATAAAAGCTCTTGAAATTCTACACAACTTTTATTCTACATGTCTTAACAAAATATTTTTAGTTTAAAAGATACAAAGGAAATTATGTGCAAATTTTCGCTCTTTCAGGCGTCCTGATTTTTGACCCCTCTCTATCGCCATTTTAAATGGCGAAATCAAAAAACAAAATATGATGTGCACAACTACAATGCTTCTACTTTACCAATTCAGTGTTTTCTCTGCTCCAATTATTATAGTCTCGGAGCCTTTATCTGGAAACCAAAGCCCCTAAAATTTCACTAAAAGGGAAATAACTCGCAAGCGGAAGAGAATATCCAAAATGTTTAAAAGTATTTTGAAAGTCTTTAGTAAAATGTATTAAAGCTGAAAATTTGAGCAAAATCGGTTGAGGAATGAGCGAGATATGAAGCTTCAAAGTTAGCGTCTAGGGGAAAAAAAAGAAAAAAAGAATAATAAGAATAATCTTAACCAGCACAATAAGTAGAAGGTCTTCCGTTGCTACGGAAGACCTTAACTATGTTTGGCTTTACAGTCAACCCCACCTGCTCAAACATCTGATTCTGTCCAAATTGCAAAATATTCCATACAAAAACAGAAATTTAATAGGGAATGGTTGAGATACAACTCTAAATTGGGCTTGATGTTTTGTGACATCTGCATTTCGGGCAATGTACACAATGTTTTCACTGAGGGGTATAGCATCATGAAGTTTATATTTATATGATTTATTATCTGATTTTTGATTTCCATAATAGAATTTATCAAACAAATCAACTTCTTATTATTTCAGAAAGAAGTGTTTAGGTATGGTAGCTGGATATGATGAAGTAATGTAACTGATTCAAAATGCTAAAATAAGTGTAATGAATAAAATAATATATAATAGGATGGAAATAATTGTAAAGCATGTGATTATTTGTGCCGCGTCGCTCCCCGAAAAAGTGGCGAAAGGGAATTCTGGTCCAGTGGGAGCACTGAACAGGAAGTTTTGTTAAACATCCGATTCATCTAACGTTTTAATGGGTTTGGGGGACAGATAATTGACATTGTACCGGATATGGTCCTTTGAAGTTTATTGTTGTTGACTTCGCCAGAATCTCTTGATTGAATCCCATTCCTTGATATGCATGCGGCTGAGACACCTGTTGATGTAAACTCTGACTAAGAGAGAAAGAGAGAGAGAGATTTTAATAGCAAGTTGTTCAGTTACACCTGTCACCATCTGATCATTTATTTGTAATCCCGATCCCTTGGGCTATATCTATCATATAGAAGATGTAGGACAGCGATTACTGTTGAAAACATCTAAAACAGTTACAATGGTCTAGACATGGCTGTAAAATAGAGTATTGATTTTATCATTGTAGACATCCGGCTCAGGTGTCCTTTCTTTTACATTTAAAACTTATACGGTACCAATTTTGATGCACCAGATGCGCATGTTTCGACAAATAATGTCGTTTCAGTGATGCTGGAGCCCAAATATTGGAAATTCGAAATAACAATAAACTTGTAAGAACTAGAAAGAAAAACAGAGTGCCAAAGACTGGAGTCAAAACTTCGTCTAAGGATCAGAGCTATGCATGAGGGAGATAATCCCTAATTTTGCAACGAATTTCTTAAATTTTATCACAGCAATTAAATATACATCCGTATATTCAAGCTAGTAACGAAGTACTTAGCTACTACATAAATCGAGATTTTAATGTTGAAACAATCAGTAAAATGTAAAGCAAAAGTGATACTTCCCCATGATACGTTAAAAGTTACAAAAGGTTATCAGGAAAACAGTAAATGGTGTAAGATGACTATAGAAATTAACAAGGAAACACGTGTTGCCTGATTTCATTCTCTATGGTCTGTTTATGGTAACTAGTACTTGCTTTCTATTCTTCTTTCTTTCCTTATACAAACTATTCGGTCCAACAGAAAATCATAATACAATGTGAAAGTTAAGTCAATGTTCTTTAATGAATACAACAATGTTGTCGACATTCTAGACACGGTCCGTGTTTGTCCTACTCTTAATTTTGTATTTTTCATAGGAATTATGAGATCGATCACTGCTCGTTATCTTCACTTATTCATTAAGAGTACAATTCAGTTCTCGGTCTCATGCTTGTCTTGAGAGGTGAAATGGTCGTTTCGATTAATTTCTAAGTTAAAAGGTTACTCACTGTTGTTTACTTACACCACATGTAGTCTCAGTCCAGCTTGTATCAGATATGGTAGAGAGAGGAAGTATCTTTTTTATATCTGAGTCAGTTGTTTAGTCTGTACGTAGATCAAGTCTTGTCGCTCAACCCTTTACTTGAGGTAAACTAATTGACCAGATGATATCTACATATTTTGAGATCACACGGTAAAACGTTAGAGTCAAACTGCTCCATGACCGGTCAACAGGTGATGCTTACTCCTCCTAGGCACCTGATGCCGCCCTGGTATATCCAGGGGTCGGTGTTTGCCTAACTCTCTATTTTGTATTGCTTATAGAAGTTATGAGATTAATCACGGTTATCTTCACCTTTTGAGAATCCTGTGCTTGATAGGCATTACACTTAGAATGAATGTAAACCATAAGAAGCAGATAATCATTATTCATTTTGAGATCATAAGGTCAATGGTTAAAACTTTTTTACACACAAGAAAATATTATCTGCTCAATATTTTGAGAACACTTTCCTTCAGACTTGGCACACTGGTACCCCTTGGGTAGTGATGACCCGAATTGATTTTAGTACACAATGTCAAAAGTCAGGTCAATATCTTCTGAACCCTTTGCTTAATAGACATCAAACTTGGGACACTGCAAACTCTAATTTTTTACTATCATTATAGACATTCTAAATTCAAATTTGACCTATTTCCATGTCATACGATTGATATTTAAAAAAAACCCGCTGGAGTTCCTCATTGACAATATTTACTTAGTCATTGGTGATCAGGTCTATTGGAATTTCCATGGACAAATTGTGCTCCATTATTAGCTGACCTGTTTTTTTTATTAGTCTTATGTGGCAGAATTCATTCAAGAGTTTTAGTAAATCATTATGTAGAAAGCTGATATCTCTTTTGGTTAGCTGATTTTGAAAAGAAACATGTACCAGAAAAAGGTTAAAGCAAAAGAAGATCATGTACCTGATTATACAGATCAACATCATGTCAGCTCGTAAATGGAAACTCCCTTTCAACCCTCCCTCCACATTTCACTAGTTTCTATGGTAACAACACTTGTGATTATGGAAATATACTCGTACCAAACAAGGAAATTAATCTTTAAGGGAAATAGCTATATTTTTGATGACATCAATCAATGTTTAGCAATGTAAATGTTGAAAATAGAAGAAAAAAAAATACAAACCACAACCTTTCAGCACATTCTCCTGGATGACACCGATCACTGTTTTACCCCTATACTGTACACATTTCCCTGGATGACACTGATCACTGTTTTACACCTATACTGTACACATTTCCCTGGATGACAGCGATCACTGTTTTACACCTATACTGTACACATTCTCCTAGATGATACCTATACTGTACACATTCTCCTGGATGACAGCGATCACTGTTTTACACCTATACTGTACACATTCTCCTAGATGATACCTATACTGTACACATTCTCCTGGATGACAGCGATCACTGTTTTACACCTATACTGTACACATTCTCCTGGATGACACCGATCACTGTTTTACACCTATACTGTACACTCCCTTTCAACCCTCCCTCCACATTTCACTAGTTTCTATGGTAACAACACTTGTGATTATGGAAATATACTCGTACCAAACAAGGAAATTAATCTTTAAGGGAAATAGCTATATTTTTGATGACATCAATCAATGTTTAGCAATGTAAATGTTGAAAATAGAAGAAAAAAAAATACAAACCACAACCTTTCAGCACATTCTCCTGGATGACACCGATCACTGTTTTACCCCTATACTGTACACATTTCCCTGGATGACAGCGATCACTGTTTTACCCCTATACTGTACACATTCTCCTGGATGACACTGATCACTGTTTTACACCTATACTGTACACATTTCCCTGGATGACAGCGATCACTGTTTTACACCTATACTGTACACATTCTCCTGGATGATACCTATACTGTACACATTCTCCTGGATGACACCGATCACTGTTTTACACCTATACTGTACACATTCTCCTGGATGACACCGATCACTGTTTTACACCTATACTGTACACATTCCCCTGGATGACACCGATCACTGTTTTACACCTATACTGTACACATTCTCCTGGATGACAGCGATCACTGTTTTACACCTATACTGTACACATTCTCCTGGATGACACCGATCACTGTTTTACACCTATACTGTACACATTTCCCTGGATGACACCGATCACTGTTTTACACCTATACTGTACACATTCTCCTGGATGACACCGATCACTGTTTTACACCTATACTGTACACATTTCCCTGGATGACACCGATCACTGTTTTACACCTATACTGTACACATTCTCCTGGATAACACCGATCACCGTATACGAGGTTTTAAAATAGGATAAGTTCAAATCATTTTCAAATATTTTATTCAGGATCAAATATCAAAATCACATCTTTTATTATTAAAAAATATCGTTGTCAAACATGTAACAAAAATCAAATATTACTGTTCATACAGGGACTATACACATGGGGAAATACCAAAACATGTACTGATTATAGGAGAACCTTGATTAACGTCGTCATGACGACGGATTTCAATAGAAATGGCACTTGGGGAAGAATTTATATATTGATTGCGTATAGAGTTACATCACAATGAATTGTTTGAACATGATTGTGAATCAATTTTATATCGAACAGAATTCAATATGAAATAGTTTAGAACGTAAATGACATCTTCACACTCAATATGGTAATACATTTTTATCAATAGCTCCATGTTTAGGGGGAAATATTGCTTCCCTCATTCTTTACATTCAAAACACCGTCAGGATTAGGTGTATGATCTTAACTTTGAATTTAATATTACAAGCATTTTCAAGAAAATCACATCACACTTGCAATGCTGAAACAATCAAACTCTTTTTCATGGAGATTGAAAAGCAAAAATAACCCCCAGTGTAAATTGTTCACGTGTGTTTAAACTATCAAGAGATATACTGAAACTCGTTTAAAGAATTAAGTACTGAATTTTTTGCTAATTTAAAGTGATACACTTTGGTATTTTAAGTTACACTCAGCTGATACACATTTGTATTTGTAGTTACACCCAGCTGAGGTTGTGGGGTTTTCATTAAAATCCAGGACAGAAAACGCCCTGATTTTATTAAAAGGATTTAGGAGTTCCTTGATATTCAATAATTCACAAACAGGTAAATTCCAGTTATTTCCCTTTTACAAAAATTAAACCTGGAATGTACATGTAAATAAGTTTTCTCTTCTACATGAATAAACAATAAAATATACCATTTTTATGCTAAAAATTTGTTAGTATGCAAACTCTTTGTGTCTAAAAGTATCGAAACTAGTAAATGCGAGAAAATATGTTAGTCAACGAACCATATTCGGAAATATAGAAACCTTTTTGATTATTCGTAAAAGTGAGAAAATTATTCAATCTACACATATATAATGTACGGAAATATCGAAACTTTTTATTAGTAGTAAATTTGAGATAATCTGTTAGTCTGCAAACTATTTTTTTCCGGAAAGATAGATATTTTTGTGATTATCAATAAATGTGAAAACAGAGACAGGTGCCCTCAATTTGTAGTCAACCATTGGAAGCACCGACTGTCATGGCCTGCAGTCATGGCGTTCAGACTGAATGGATTCACCCCAGAGAGTTGGTGTTAGAATGAAAAAGTAGATCGAAGAATGGAATATTATACCTCAAGATATACGATCATGCAAAAAAAAATCAAGTGTCCCCTTATTTTGATGTCACATGATTAAAGTGTTTAAAGATGGTTTCTTTTCCTCATGAAGGCAAATTAGACGATATTTACAGTCGCAACATTTAACGCTATAACAGGGATGAATGGGTCAAATGAACTTGGATTAATGTGACTATATTTTTCGGTGAATTAATAGGGGTAGTAAAGTATCAGTTTTATCCCTAATCCGCTAATTTATATGTTTAAATAACTCCTGAAATATTTTGAAGTAAAGATGAAAAAAAACCCCAACATTTTCTTTTTCTTACATGATCTGATCCCCTAATTAATTTTATGTCATAATTTGTCTTATTATAACAATATTATCAAACAAAACTTCTAAAAATATCTAAGTAGTAGAGGTAGGACAGAAATAACTCACCCAGAATTATCAAAGGAAATTCGGGTTGCCTTATATCTCATCGAGTTTACCAGTGTTATTAATAACAGACATAATCATTTTCATGCACAGTGAGTATGCTCCAAATTAAGAAAAAATTGGAAATTAATCACAAGTAAATTATGTATATACAATTCATATCTGCTCTATTGGAATTTCAAGGTCATTTGCAATGAAAATAGTGTGACTTTGAAATGACCTTGGCACAAAAACAAGAACAGAGACATTCACTTTTCTGTGCCTATTTGTTGCATAAGAAATATCAACATATCAAGTAAATATGAGAAGAATCCATCCGTAAGTTGCTTGTAGAGTAGATGAAAATACGATGTTTATAGTGAGACTAATTTTAATCACTGAGGCCTATATCATTCCATTGCGTTAAGGAAATGATGAACAAATAATATGAAAAGAATATTGTCATAAAATTAAAAAATAAAATATGTACAATAGAAGCTCCGAAGCTGCAATGGATAGTCAAAAGTTGAGAACACAATTTTCATAATGCCCAATAAACAGAGTTTCAAAACATATCAAAAATGCCAAACAACATACCACTAAACGTTATGTACAAATTATGTAGACGGTTAATGTTATTTGTTACGATAAACCAAAAATAGAACTAAAATCTAAAATGAAACGGTACCAATGGAATAGGATTTTACGAAATCATTAACATATTAATCGAATTACAAAATTTGTATACAATTGAGCAAATATCAAAGTGGTATAAACATTCATAGAACACAAACGAATCTGGGAAGAGAATCAATCAAGAGAAATCGTGGTGAACGACGAACCACAATCATCATGTGCCCCTTTGCCATTATTGGAATACTCTTTTAAGAGTTGTGAAAATGAATTAGGTTTCGTACAATGAATCACCAGAAGTCACATTGATAGAGATACGTGTCCATAGCTGTAATTTCTGCTTGCTGCTGCGTACAATACAATGTGATTCCATATTCATTGCTAGGAAACATGTGAGGAAGTCTTGCAGTGGTGTTGATGGGTCACCCAGTGTTTCAACTATTAATAAAATAGTAATAAAAATTACGTCTGTTTGGTGTTTATATATATATATATATATATATTGAATTGCATGAAACGTTGACTGATAGTACAAGGAAACAACCACTTACTTGACACTGTGGAGAACAGTACCAGTACTGTTGACAATTGGAACAAAGATACAAAGCAAATTTAGAGCACACGATGCACTTCCCGTTCATATTCGTGTGAATGTTAGGCTGTTGTTGTTGTTGGGATGGGATAACATTTACTGTTGTGTTATTGGGCATTCTTCTCATGCTATGGCCGATAGCCGAATCTGTTGCTTGGGACCTTGTTGAATTCACTGGTACTATAGGGCGTAAATGGCCCTGGGGGCGGATAATTGGTTGACCCATGGATGAAATTGTGGCCTGCTGAAAACAAGAAAATCGTTTAATTTTAAAACAACGACATTAAATAAAAACAGAAAACCATGTAAACGATGCAAATTTGAAATTAATTCTGTAGTAAGAATTTTGAAATCAAAATTCCTTTTTCAAAGATTTTTTTCTCTCAACTGTTAAGTACTTTACGTAGGAAAATCCCTAGAAACAAGATCTAAAATATATATGATTAAAATCAAAGTAGAAAATAACAAAAAACAGAAAAGAAGTAATTAACAGAGAGATTAACCCTGGAAACCCATGCTTTGAAAAAAAATGCGGTTTCATCATAATTTGGAATCATTTACCGGGCAATAATTTGCGTGATCGACGTTCTGGTAAAGTTTATCGTGCAATCTTTTTAAGGAATAAATAGGGGTAAATCTCATAGATAATGATATCTAGATTTGTTTGTTTTTATAGACTTTACAGACCATCCAGGATCAGAAGAAATGGAAAAAAGAAATCACGAATTCAACTTCAGAACAAGAAAGCCTGCGGAAATATACGTCATAAACATGGATGTTTTATTGACCACTGTTGCTGTATATCTTCGAATCATTTGTTTTGCTTGTTAAAATAGTAAAGGCACATGATGTTGGTGTCAGTAATATAACACTAAAGGTTTTGCCAATCAATTTTTTGAAATCTAAAATCATAAAATTAGTAGAACTGTGTGTGTAACTGATGTTGTTGAAATCATAAATATATTGTGATGTGATACATACAGTCAAAATGAACATTTTATACTATCATTGATGTGCAACCGAGTTCACTGGTTCAAGTCTTATTTCTCAAATATATGTTTGTATGTTAAAAAGATGCAAAGAAATAGAAAAAGAGATTTGTATACTAAACTCATAACAGGTCTTTATTTGTTAAAACAATTTCACTCTTCAGAATTGTATTTGTGTTAAATGTATCTTTCATGTTGAAATGAAGTAAAACAGTAGAAACAGTTAATTTATTTCATGGACAACATTCTTTGTTGCTTTTTGTAAATGTCCATGAAATAAATTAATCAGGTGTATGTCATTTTTCTCTCCTGATGACTGAAGCGAAGAGTGTTGAAAATGAGAATACGACCAGGGTGTCTCCAATCTGAAATGCATTTTTGATTGTGTTTCGTTAAATGTATGCAGTGGACATATTTGGTGAGAACTGCTTGTAGACGAAATTTTTCGAAAATCAGAGAAATGACATTTGGCGTCCCAAGGAGCTTGTGATCCTTCACACGGGCCCATCCGAATAGTGGTGTTTAATACAGTAAATGTTCTTTATTGTTTCATCTCCTATTTTGACTTGTGACCTCGATTTATAGGATCTCGTATCCGAAACACAGATAATCTCTAGCGTTCTACCAAACGGATACGTTATGAAGGCAGTTAAATATAAACGAAAATCATTTACGACAAAATCATTAAACCCGTGACAATGAGTTGAGAGAGAAAAAAGTACATTTTCTAGCCTAGTATTGCTGATCTCTTAATATCATCACAGTTTTCCTTGAATTACAGTCCGAAGATGGAAGACGTAATACGATTGATTAGTGAACAATTAATTTGATACGACTTGCAATGTTGTACTTGACTAAAGCGGTTATTTTCAGGCTTGAATCATCTTGCATTACTCTCCATTGAAGCCTTTAAAGAGGCATCCGATGTTTAATGTCTTCCTATCATGATAAATCGAGCAGCTGCATCAAAGGTAAAGTAATGCTACAAGGGTAGCCTCATCCTCGGTGACGTCATCGGCTTTAAATGAATCTTTATTTAATGTAAAATTTGTGCATGATAGATATACATTTGGAGAAATTTTTCGTCAATGGGTGTAAGAAAATAATCGGTAAAAACTATCTGATATTGAAAAAGGTTAATATTTTCTAAACCTTATCAATTCTCTACATTAAAAACTAATTATGATAAGAAAAATGTCGGGGCTATGACGTGAAAGGTGAAGATAACGAACATTTATCAATGTCATAACTCCTATAAGCAATACAAATAGTTGGGGAAACACGGACTCTTGGATATACCAGAGGTAAGATCAGGTGCCTAGGAGGAGTAAGCATACCCTGTCGACCGGTCACGCCCGCCGTGAGCCCTATATCTTTATCAGGTAAACGGAGTAATCCGTAGTCAACATCAGTGAGCTAAGATCGACCTAACAATCGGTTTGAAACCCGTCAGACAGCATTTGACCCAATGATTGGTTGTAGTGACAAACTACGTCGTTATGACGACCACCGTAATGCTGACTGTGAACAAGGCTGTAAAACGTAAAACGTTTATACGGGTATTTTGCTCAATTATATGTCTACTGTATGTGTACAATGATTCCCCGATATCCACAATTACTTGGTATATTGTGAAGTAGCAGCGTATTTTCTTTTCTTGATGATTTAATCAAACCATATTAAGTGGAAAGTAATACAGTTTTCCACTTCGAACCAGGGTAGCGCTACCTTAAGACAAAATAAGAATTTGTATTACAGAGATGTCGTTAACTTCTTTAACTTAAACCTATATCCCGAATTCGAGCTATATATTCTTCCAAGACGCCGATGACCAAATTGTGAGTACGATTTAGTTTTTCATTATTTCAAGTCTTTAATGTATAATATCCTAAATTTTATTTTATAAACTAGGCAATATATGAAGGAATTCGATGTGTCCAAATTTATCAAAAGTGAATGGTATTCTGTTTAGTGTATTTCGCATTAAAACCAAGAAAATAACTGCATAGTTCCGAATAAAACGAACTGGATGACTAGTCGTTTGACTTGGCTACATTTTGTATAATGACATTGCCGTGGCATTACACAAAGAACAGTATTGGTCTCTGTTGGAAATGTCATCTGATGAAATGAAATATTTGGGTTTTTTACTTTAAAATTTAGCGACACATATATTTTAAAGGGATTCACCACTAACACGTACTGATTTTATCCATGTCATTACATGGGGAATAGCTTAATGTCAAACGAGTGTTTTTCACTTTAATTTTTCCACAGTGAGTTTCCCCTACTAATTTTGGATAATATGGATGTTTATTAACAGTAAGTCGGTGTTCAATCAATGTAAGGATACAACCATATAGGCAACCACACGCGTGTATATCGTTCATTAAAACTTCTAGTTACTGCTCTTGTGGACATCGCACAAAAAATGAGGAATTCGGAGAACTAGGTCAATATTTTCGTACCTGTATTGCGAAAAACTTTAGTTACATTTCATCTGCTCAGCTTTTTTTGCTTTACATTTTAGAATCATCTCATGGCTTGAGATGGAAGCAGGTTCTTATTTAGGACAACTTCCTTGGGTATGAATACCAATGTCCACGGTGACCGATGCTTTAGGTTGGATTGGAGATGAAAAGACATTTTCGGATAAAATATAAAAACCAAACTTGGCCTTACTGAAAAGCAATCATCATCCACGGTAAAATAGCATTCTCCACCTGTTTTGGAGAATACCATCTTCTTTTCTCTACTCCCTTCCCAACCTTGCATGTACATCACATGTTGGGGGTCAAGCTATATAATTTGTTTACAAACATGAAATAAATCCTTGTTTGAAAACAAAACTTAATTCTTCATATGACGTCATTAATGTAGTTGAGAAAATGACGTAATTAGATATTTATTACAATGTATGGTAAAATCGATATTTCATGTTACAAATTTAGTTTTAATTGTGAAACAAAAGGCAGGCGTGCTAAGACATTGTTTACTGATGAAATGTGTAAAACTAAATTATCATTGAAATATTCAATATACTGTTGAATTATGATTGCGGTATAATATTTCTACCTTTATGACGTCATAAAAACAATCTCATTGATGCCTACAACATATTTGACGGACATCGGCTTCCGTAATTTTGTTACAGTAAGTGTATTTAAAATTAGAATTATGAGTTTTTGAATGTTCTACAGAGGCATATTTTAATATTGTACCGAATATATACGAATTTTGAAATATATTCTTTTCAAATCTGGAAATTTCTATTGGGATTTTGCAGAAAGATACATAGCCATGTTCACTTATAGTCATTTGTTGTCTTTAAAAATGATGTCAAACGGGTTACATCTCATGGACAACATGTGAGTGGTGGTTTGGATATTGTCATATAAAACAATGAAATTGGGGTCGAAAGTCTTCCTGCGTTCAACTCCATTATGAATATGGACCGACAATTCCTCGGAAATGGATTGTTCGTGACATAGTATATGTAAATAACCATGGATTTCTAATTTTTGGGGGATAGGGTGGTGTAATTATTTCCCTGGTTTCTTTATGGTATGGAGCATGACTGTTTCTTATCTGCATATCTCTTTACTTTCTTCATTAAACTGTCACTTTACAAGACTCAATTGATCAACGAGATGTCCAATAATTATTGATGAAGGGAGGAAATGGAGTAATTGGTCATGAAATTTAGTCTTAAAAACTTTTAATACAATGTACATTCACGAAATGTGATACCCACGAAAATTTATGAAACTACAGTATTTGCGAATATTCTAGTCAACAGTATTGTATTACATGATTTGGGATTATACCATTTTTAATTCATACAAGAGGCTAAAGATCTAACTGAAGTTTGGTATTGAATTCTATATGTAAATTACAGCAAAATAAGGTATTTTGTACATTTTATCTACTAATTTTTATTCCAGTTGGGATTCTATAACAAGAAATGTGTTTCTTGACATATTACAGTCTTTTTGTTTAATTCATGCACATATTCTTTGTAAAACTTAAAATATATTCATGCAATCAACTGAAAGAATGAAAACAATACATTTTTAAAACAGAAAAAAAACAACACTATAACCAAATAAAGACAAAGTCGATGCATACTAAAGAAAAAAAATCAACCCATTTACATGCAAACAATGGGAACAAGACTAAAATCATTACAACATCACATTAGCATAACTCAAATAAATTTTAGTAGCGCCACCTATTTTGTGTAATGCATTGAAGAAGAATAGAATTATTTAAAACATTCCATAATAGGAAAACCAATGGTCTTACAACGTGAGAGAAACGTGAAGTCAGAGGAGGGCCAACATGACATTAAGTGTGGGTTTCTACGACCTGATCCAACCTCTAAATGATGCATCGACTGGCAGCAAAATAAAAGCATGGAGGCATTTATGCAGTATTACAAATGAAATGAATCGTTTAATCCATGCTATTAATAACCGTAATAAATAAACAACAAAATGATAAATCTTCTCCCATCAAAATACAAAATAAAAGAAATTCAACACTTGAGTACAAAAATATCCTTTCTCTTTTTGTTTACAATAAAACGATGATACACCTCTGTCTGTTAAATGTGAAATAAAAGCATTTCAAGGTTTGGACAGATAAACTACCTGCACATATGGGGCTTTCTGGGGATCGGCAATGGTTCGCGCAGCCGTAATGGGAATATGGCGCAAGAGCTGACCGTTTTCCAAAGCCTGCACTCCGTTGGCCATTGAGGGTCGAACATGTGGCTGTGTTGGACTAGTAATACCTGTACAATATTGGATACAAAAACAACTTCTAAAACGAACGTACAAGTATACCACCGTACTTGACAAGTAATAGTGAATGATAAAATGACGTACCTTGCATTGGCCTGACGGGTGTACCATGTTGGATAGACCCGGTATTCTGGAATGTATTTAAAGGAATGTTTGACGCGTATGTATACGCTTGTCTTCCATCAATTGGTTGATGCACATTTCCTAACGCAGTTGCTCCAAGCAATCGAATGGCATGTGGACGCATCATCCCTGCATTACTCTGATGAGGCGCGGCAGCCCGGTCCATCGCTAAATTCGGAGGATTAACCATGCTCGCATACGAAACAGGTCGCACTATTTGCTGGGGGTATGGATTCTGAGAATACTGAACAAACCCTCTGGGATCTTTTGACTTTGCGTTTTTGATCGACTGCGCATTAGGTGGTTGTATATTTTGTCTTGTTGCACAGGGTTCTCCGTTTTGATGATGTATCCGATTTACTTGACCCTCTTTGTTCTTGTATGTATCCGGCTTCACATTGGGATCGTGTTTCTGTCGTTTAGCAGCCAAAGCCCTACTAAGCTCTCTTTGAATTTCTATTTCAGAGTCTTTACTGCCATGTGAAAGATCAATGTAAGCATCGTTTTGCTTAATTGAACTTGTACTTGATTTTACATTATTAACCGATCTAAGAGTTGAGGAAACGGAGTGAGTTCTATTCGATATTGTTTGCCGGTTTTCGGAGGAAGATACCTGTCTATTAAAGCTATTTTTGTTATTACATAAAGCTGGCGCTGAAGACGCCCTTATGGCACAATTCTGCTCAGCTTCATGTAGAGGAAGAGCATGAGCTGGAATGATTCCTGTCTCTGAAACATCGATTCTACCAGGTGCCACTTGTGTATGGCTGTGAGAATTGGCGGAGATTTTCCCATCGACACTGGTATTTGGAGAGTGCAATGGTGTTTTACGAGCACTAAATGCACTAAATGTGGAACAATCGATGGGGGTCTGGGAATGAGATTGATCCATTTTATCCAAGAGCTCCCTGATATTTTGCTTTGGACGTTGATGTGCAGGAGGAGGACTGCTCATATCTGACTTCAGCTCTGCTTGTTTCTCAACGCTACTTAATTTTTCATTCAGGATCCGCTTAATTTCTGCCTCTGAATTGTTTTGTTGAATTATGTGAAGGTCTCTAAGCTTTTGCTCACGCAGTTGCCTCAAAGATTCCGCCTCACGCGCTTTCTCGGAGACCAACTGGTCTAGTTCCCGAAATTCTTTCAATGTCCGTTGTAACTGATTATTAATGTCGGACTTCACCTTTGCTGTTATTATTTTTTTCAAGTTATTGATATCCACGTCCGGGCATTGCGAATTTGAACTTTTCTCACGAACAGGGTCTGATACGAATGCTTCACCATACAATCTCTGTCTATTATCACTCTCATCAGAGCTTAACAACCTCCGCTTTTTAGTGTTAATTTGATGTTCTTCTGGTGTCCTCGTGGAAGGAATGCATCGTTTGTTCGACGTGACTGTTACAGTTGAAATTGGAGAAGAACAAGACGTTGTTGTTGCACTGTCACAAGTCATTATTGGTGTGCACATATTTTCACCGATTGTCTGATTTCCTGTTACAGTTTCACAGCTTTCTGGATTGGATGACCCTACCATATCGTGTGTCGGTAATGCATTCTGACTGCTCTCGGGTACTTTGATTAGCTGTGGTACAGGAGGGAGGGAGTTGGAATTCGCTCGTGTGTTATCCGTTACCTCCACGGGTGACACTATTGGCGGGACAGACTCTTCTCTGGCCTCACTTGTGTCAATTTCTGCATTGGATTCCTGGTCTATTGAGTACAAACATAAATGAATATCAAATTTATTGCATGGCCAGAATCCAGTAGTACAGGATATGTTGTGTATTTAATGAAATTATTTCATATTATGTAAATTACCCTGATTGATTTCAGGATTCAGGGATGTGTCTTCCGAGACTGTTGTAGGTAGTGCGCAAGGAATCATGACTTCCACCTGTTGGTCATCCTGAACCAAGTCCGTGACGATCTGAAGCCTGGGTAAACATCAAACAAAAACTTGACATCCTTCAACAAGTCCTATTTCAGGGCTAGGGTTAGCATTAGAATGTCATAAGAAATTGTAATAATTAGTAGCTCTAAAACTAGCATGGTCACAATAAAATATTGTGGAATTATTAAATTTCGCGGGTTTAACCACACGATTAATATAATGTTTCAAATGAACAGAAATCATATTGATTGGTTGATTATATACTGTTTAACGTCCCGCTCGAGAATTTTTCACTCATATGGAGACGTCTCCACTGCCGGTGAAGGGCTGCAAAATTTAGGCCTATGCTCGGCGCTTACGGTCTTGGAGCAGGGAGGGATTTTTATCGTGCTGTGACACGGGACCTAGGTTTTTGCGGTCTCATCCGAAGGACCACCCCATTTAGTCGCCTCTTACTACAAGCAAGGGCTACTGAGGACCTATTCTAAATTGGATCCCCATGGGAATCTGTTGAATAACATCTAATGTAAAATATTGACAATCCCAGAAAATTAGCCACCACGAATTTAAATGAATCCACAGTATGAAAGTCATTATATGACGTTTTTGCTTCAAAATGAAAATTGTATATGATTCAACAGGCATTTAATCTGTAAAATTTGTTGGGTTGGATTCAGTAATGCAATTCATGCTAAATAAGAATTCTACGAATAAGTAATGAGCTGCAGTTACAATAATCAGGAACTGTAAAGATAGAATAAGTAATGAACTACAGTTATATAATAAGGGATTGTGAAGATAAATGAAGAAATGTCGCGAGAATTTCTGATTATCACTTCAGAAACCATGGGAAGAAAAGAAAATATAAAAACAGATGGAAACGACTCCTAACAATGTAATACATATCTCTATATGTATAAGATTTGTTTATTTCATAAAAGTAAGGATCAAGATGTCACACGCCGAGTTGCATAATTAGAGGTATAATTCGGTTACATAACTTGTAAATGGAGACATGTCTACTAATATTATATATCCTTTTGGATAAATGATTCAGTAACGCACACCTTTTAATATTAGTATTCTCCGTCAAATTGATAACATATTCTCTCTATCATACAAAATAGTGGACTTTGAATAAAATGATATTGTTTTTTCTTTTCTTTAAATTTCCTCACTCAACGTACTTCGATTTAAACAATCTCAATGTAGCACCAAGCCAGAAGAATGTTTTACAGAACGTAAAGTAGGAGATAGTTTAAATGAAAAAGATAGATGGAATGACCCTTATATTCCTGATTTTAGACACCTTCCTACCTGTCTCGGTCCGGGTCGTCGCTGGAGTCAGCTTTATCTGATGTAACTGTAGGCGCCCCGGGGGTGAGAGTATTTTGTTGGTTGTATCCTGGTTGTTCACCGTGCGTGTTAACCACAGAATAATTCACGTCACCTACTGAATGCTCCTCTTCTGTTCGCTCAGTACACTCCATCTTCTCGTCATCTAATGAATATTCATACAGTTCTTGTGAAGGTTTGATTTCGTCGGGGCGAACCCGTGTGCTGTCCTCTGATTTGTATTTGTTTTCCAACCAATTGTGTCGTGGAAACTCCTGCATTAATCTTTCCATATCATTTGAGACTACTGCGGCTGTCGTCTTCATCGCAGCATTGTTTTTAGCATTACGCCGTCGTTTGGGAGGAAGAATTTTCGGAAGATCATCCTCATCTGTAAAATTAAAACAACATGAATCATCTAAATATCACATCATGTAGTTGTTGACATTTTCTGCAGGACACGTTGACATTGACGAAAGTGTTTATAACCTTACATGCAAGGTGAAGATAACGAACATCGTTTGATTCAGATGTCAATCATATTGATGGATTTATCAACATGTTTAGAGCTATTTTCGTTTTCACATATCGTAATCACAAATGGCTACATTTCTTATCAAATGTTATTTTAGTGCTTTTGTATTTCGTCAATTTTCCTCATTCACCAAAGCATTTCCAATGTCTCAAAAGTACCATATATATAAACGTCATAACACATACATGTCAAAAAATAAAAGTTGTCTTCTCCATGGTCATAAAAGTACCCTTACCAGATCTACATTTTATCAAAATTCAGTCAAATCCTTCCTAAGACCTTTAGTTTGAGAGGATTTTTATCCTAGGATTTTTTATTGTAAACTATTAGTTATGGAAACACATTGCCAATTATGTTTCATGTTACCCTGGATTGCATTGATATACCTAATGAAACACCTTTGTGTTTTTCACGCTGGACAAAACCAACTGTCTATCGTCTGTTTTCAAACACATTCAGATTTGTTCTCCCTTATCCCCCCGACTTCATGACTTTTTCATCATCAACTTCCCATATTTGTGTAGCATTAAGCCATTATCACCTGTATATGGTGTTTACGTATCTCAATGACTCAATACACATGTACATGTTCAGCGTGTGAGCACCTTTTAAAATCGGGGGTAGGTTAGTGACAAATAATTTCATGTAACAGAGGTTTTCCAGTGGCTGATGTAGATTTTACTGTGGGGGAGGTTGAGTTCCAAAATGGGAGCGGGCGACCCCCTCCCATTGGGGGTGGGGGGGGGGTGGGGGGTTCCGGGAATTTTTTTAAAAAAAAGATTGATTTAAAATATTGCATTTTAATGTATTTTCGACTGAAATTCTTGTCCCTTCTTTCCTTTCATTTTTAGTCCCCACATCCTTTATAGAATTTAAACAAAAAGAATAAACTTATTGATTCAAAATAATTCATTTTAATGCTTTTCAGACTAAAATTCTGGTTCCTTCTTGCGTTGATGCATAGTTATCACTATAAAAAAAAGAGGAGCGGGGAGTGTTCTCGTTTCAACACTCTTGTTGTTTAAAGTCGGCATTTCGCAACTTCTGTGGTTACACAATGGCCTAATGTTGCAAATACAAGCTATCACTGGATCGAATGCTGTCTGAGGTGTTTCATACCAATTGTTAGACCGTTCTTTACATACTAATTTTGACTACGGATTACTCCTCCTAGGTACCCTATCCCAACTCCGGTATGTCCAGGGTTTTGTGTTTGCCCTTCTTTTAATTTTGTATTCTTTATAGGAATTATGAAATTGATCACTGTTCGTTTCCTTCACATGCTGTTTATTCAGTATTTACTAAAGCA
The DNA here is from genome assembly GCF_947568905.1 of Ostrea edulis. Lineage (NCBI taxonomy): Eukaryota > Metazoa > Mollusca > Bivalvia > Ostreida > Ostreidae > Ostrea > Ostrea edulis. The sequence continues at coordinate 99,894,248 of NC_079164.1, read as the reverse complement.
AAGCTATACAACGGAAGAACGTAACGGAATGCTCACATCTCCTAACAGTAAGCATTTACTTAACAAAGTGCATGTGTATGACACATACCTATCGCGACATCAAAGTGTAGCATCAATTGAAAAGATAAATATTATGAATATCGAATTTTTGTAATTTTTTGCTTGGATTTGATGTTATATGTTCACTGGAGCATGCGATCCTACTTGCCAGACATTTAGCATCGTTATTTTTCAACGATGCAGCCAGAGAAAAAGATGAATTTACACAATTGTCTACTTTTTTTGACAAGCAAATGAATTTTGAAAAACCAAACAACTAAAAGGCGCTGTTTTGCCCAAAATTCAAAATGCTAAATCGTGGGAGAGAGAGGGGAGAGCGTTCGTCCTTCACTACATGGGTTCATTTCATAACATAAAGCTTACATTCTTAACATTCACTCCTACAATAAAGTTGGGTGGGTGGGGGTGGGTGGTGGCAGCCAATATATTTTACTTTGCAAATGAAAATAACCAAGTTTTCATGTTGAAATAACAGAAAATGTCCGTTGTCAAAAAAGAGTGGGAGGGACAGTCTCCTCCCTACTCCCTTCTGATTCTAAGTGCCTGCTTGCACAAACGGCTCCCTAGATATACATTGCCGATTTGTCTAGATTTCACCTTCCAACGTTATAGAATTGACATCACGTGACCTAAGACAAGACCGGAAGAAACAGATATCATATACATGTACAAGACATAAAAATACACTGAACAACATACCTTTATTAGAACATCCAAAACGTCGGTATGCACAGGTAGAAAATTAGTTTCAGAGAGTAAAAAACAACAAAAACTGCCAGCACGACCTTGCAAGTTTTCTTGTAAGTTTGTATCTAAAGCCACTATCAATTTACTATCTAACTAGGTTATCGTCTATTTTAATATTACGATTCAATAGAAGGCGAATACGATAGGGCTGTTAAGGACACTCTATGGCAGATAGAGCTATCCTCCACACTGATAAACGCTTACATCGAGGTGCAAGGTTTGCGTTAGTTATCTTCGCCATTTTCATTCTAATCGAGTGCATTATTAGGACATTGTCACAAAATTGAAAACACAGATTATTTGGTTTGGGGGTATCTTTACATAAATAGGATAAATCAAATTCAATCAAACGCATTCAATAAGGCGGTCATAGTAGTTCCTTTAATAGAAATTAGTTGCGCAGACGTGTAAATCACGTAACGTTAGATGACGTCATACATTGTGAGGACAATGACTACACGGCACGTCTTGTATTGAAGTCTTCATGAAATGTAGTGTAAAGATGCAATTTAGAATATTGAGAATACAAACTTCTGACAGGTACACACGTACTACTATTCAATTATCTTTGGTTTCCATACTGATATGATAAATGTATCTATACCGGCAATATACAAGAACTTGTGCAACGGAAAGTATATGGTTTCATCCCAGATACTTTAACTCTCGGATATCTTCGGATGGCTTTATTTGTAAAATGTATGTATTGTGCGCGACTTCTTTACACCTAGTCGGAAAGAAAACAATATCTATAGAGCAAGGACGTATCAGCTTACTTCCATTTTGTTTGGTCATGTGCATAACATTAAAGGGTAGTTAGATATGCACAGTTCCAAGAAATGCACCGAGAGGTTAGAGCGTTCGTCCCGCATGCGGAAGGCCGGGGTTCGAATACCGGCCGCGACAGACCTACGTCGTTAAATCAGGTAGTGACAGTTCCATCGCCAAACATTCGGCATCAGGTGTGAATGTCACGGGTCCTATGAGATGACCTTAAAAAGGGATGACCCGTGTCACAGTAGGTGTGGCACGCTAAAGAACCCTCAGTGCTCAATAGCCGTAAGCCCTTCACCGGTCTTGGTGACGTCTCCATATGAGTGCAAAATTCTCGAGCGAGACGTTAAGCAAGATACAATCAATCAATCCAAGAAACGCATGGAAAATAGACCACGACATGTTAAGAAATCAGTCACCTGGACGGTACTAGTTTATTTTGTAAAACGAAAGACTGTTTTGGAAATATTTTCATTTTTATCTCTACAACCGTAGTTTCTGTATGTATATTTGATACAGTCTGTTTTTAAAATTTCATTTTATTCATAGAAAACCATAGTATCTATACCTTTATTTAAAACTACCATAAACTGTTTTAATTACGTGTCGTGCAGGTACAAATGAGAGCCGGGTTTTTTTTTCAAAGACGCGTTTGCTAAAATAATTGCAAGACATGTTCATTACACATACATGCTTAACAATGCAAAAGATGAAAACAATATCTACAATATCTGCCGCAGTAATCAATATGAACTACATTAATATCGATAAAACTTGGGTGATCCTACGTTATTCGTGAGCACAAGGTATCAAGACACCAGAGGCATGGTTCTTTTCTCTTCATCACTAGAATAAGAAGGCCAATGCACTAAGCCGTGATTTCTATGTAGCATCTACAGAGAAACAAGGGAATTTCAAATCCTATAAGAATGCTCCTCAATCATAGAGCATAGTCTAGGAATAAAAGGGAGAACAAAATGAAATAATTGAGAAATGTAGAGATACGACTAACGGAAGTAAGACCCGGGTTATGTTCTCGGCACCCACTCTCATGAAAATATTTCAATGAAAAGTAAAACAAAATTATACTATTGATGGATAAAGAACTGCAAAACAAACAAATAGGTGCGTTTACGGGAGTTGGTTCTACGGAAAAACTTAAGAACTTAAACCATAACCTATAGCATGGTGATCATCAACAGAGAAATTCTTGCACGTCAAGCTATCATATTGTTATACAGCCTATAACATAGTAACCAAGAAAAGACAAATCCTTACACGTCAATGTAATTAATAGTTACAAAACTTACACCATGGTAACCAAGGAATAGACAGAATGGCTTGAACTGGACATAGAAATTAAACTTCAACTAGACAATCAAGAACAAAAACACGATGAAAGGAACCATTTATACCACGATACCACAACACAAAGTTACAAGATTGTTTACAAATCGTTAAGGCTTAATCTTCATTTGTATATATACTTTTTTAACACCAAAATAAATGAAATTAATTCTAAATGAATCAAGAGGATATCTACGGATTGAATTAAAATACCAGTATACATAGGTTGTTCGGTTCTATAGGTTGTTCGTTTTCTGATTTGAATCCTGGTACACACTCCATACAACAACAGAATAAAAACAAAATACATGTGTAGGGATGGAATGTTATAGATGCGAAACAGCTATGAACATTGGCTTGACATTTTGTGACAAAGACATAAAATAATCAGGTTACAGTGTATATATTATTGAGGATGCAGACCGGTTACGGTAGCCCAGTGGTTAGAGCGCTAGCTTCACAATCAGGACGCCCCTTCCGGTTCCACTTCCGGCGCTCACGTCAATCCCAGGACGTTGGAATAGTCTAATATAATAAATGAAAGACTTTGTTCTGTCGGACGAGGCCTTAAAAGCCGAGGTGCGGATTGACGGTAAGTGTTCACATGATAAAAAAAACAACAATCACTGTTACGGCCTTGAGGGTCATACATAGTGCGATTATGTGGCAATTCGCCTACAAATGGTGTCGTCACCAAGAGTGAAAAATTCTCGAATTTGACGTAAAACAACAAATGACACATTGATGTGATACGTACACGGGCACTAAATAAATGAAGTCCATCAACATTTCATTAGACTTCGAATATATAAAGAAAAAGAAAACCCTTCAAATCAGAAATTTGATTTTCAGTTTCAGAATCTAAATACGACGTTATTTGTCTTATAGCGATGCAGTTAGTCCAACACTGAAAAAATTAATAATAATTTAAAAGATTTTTAAAAAAATAATAAATGCGAATTTGCAAAGTTGTTTTCCTATTATTGTTGAATTAAGCAGACATGCTTTTAGTGGGACATTTTACAGACAAAACTCCCGTCAATTAAGCTCTGCAATACAACGCTGCAACAGTTGTTACCAGTTGACATTGCGATAAAGCCACATTGCAGATGGTCTAATTTCGTCTATTACGATGGAAATTTATGAAATTGATATTAACGTTCTCAAACATATGTTACTGCATGAGAACATACAGGGACACGTGTGTGCAGCAGGCCGCCGTATGATATTCCATTAAATCACCTGATCATGACCAAAAAAAAAAAAAAGTTAATAGAATATACTAACATTACCATTGAAAAGGACAAACGCACAATGAGATGCGATGATTAGGCATCAATAAATCATTAAAAGGTTTGAATGCATTTCAAAGATAAACTTACTGTAGGTTTACGGTAGTCAAAAAACGGATACGTCTTCACTCAATGTCCAACTCGCTGTAGATATCACGTGTCACGTTCCCGAGGGTTTGATATAAATAATCTATGGATTTACTTTTAGAATCACCAGTGAAAGAACACGTGCAATTATAAAAGCAATTACCCGACCAAATTCATAATCGTACTTTTATATCTCGTTGAAAATACATATAATCGGCAAGGATGACGTTTATTTGCATGGGTCGTTACCCTCGAGTGAATATCGGCGACTTGATACAATGGTGCATCAAAACAAACTTTAAACTGATAAACTGGAAATTAAAGATTTTACAAAAAATATCTTACTTCTCCGTTTTATCGTCTTCCTTTGCTTGTTAACCTTTAAAATGTGTTCTCCGGGTATCGCCGACGTCATGTTTTTCATACCTGCTGGTCAACACTAGCCTCGTACCGGATCAGCATCACAACGGACCAGCATTTTAAAGTCATCACAACGGACCAGCATTTTAAAGTCATTTATACAAACTCAATTGGTTTAGTTTTCCCATCTGTTAACTTGTGCAGGATGTCATATTAGCGCGTTTCTGCCTGTATTACACAGCAGATATATCTAATCGTTTATGGAACGGCACAACTAACCATCGAGATTCTGACAATCCAAGGTGCCCGGAAGAGCAAGATCTACGTGTCAACCTGCGATAGTCTGACTGTAGATACTGGCAGTATTTATATCGACTCTATTCAAGCGTGGAGTTCAAAAAGAATGATGTAGCGTAATTGATCAACGATAAACAAACAGTGAAACTGGGATACTGGAGATACAATAAAATAACAACGTGTTTCAACTTAAATCGATATGCAATTATCTACGATGCTGCTAATGACACTAGAAACAAGTAATATAGCGTACATGTAAGTCGAAAGTATGAAATGAAATATCTGGGTAATTATTCATGTTCAGAGCCATGCAGAACTGCATTAATATTGAATTACTTTTATCTGCTATGTCTCATTTTTCATTACAGCGAATCGGATGTCCACACTTAAATTTCACTGTGGGACTATTATTCTCAAATTCATGGACACCAATTCTATTTTGTTTTTCAAACTGCGATATTCAGCCGTCAAAAATATGTGTTTGCTTAAAATATCGTCCAGCCGGTCAGATGATAGTGCAATTGAAAGGATATACGAAAATCCAACGTAGTATGAACTGCATATCCTCTTTCAGGTGTTATTCACGCGTCATATACCGCGTATTGGACAATTCTATTCAGGATGACGAAGGAAAATGAAAAGCGCCAACATTTCTTTGTCATGAGCCTACATCGCAGTCTGATCTTGGACTTCGACAAAATAGCTTCAGATACATGTATAGTATTGATGTTTCATTGACGTTTGTGATTTTCGTCAGATATCAAGGTAGATTTAATTCTACTCATCAATTGTGGACAAATTCACCAAAAAAAAAAAAAAATTGTCGGATTCTATAAGCATCTATTGTTTGATTGGTGCCCGTCATAAAACTTCAATGGAATTTGAGGCAATTAGAATTCACGTTATGTGTGTACGTTTGATTCCTTGTAAGCAAACATAGACTATATTCCCTTGGGTGCGTATAAGACGTCTTCCATAATCTAGTGAACCCGTGCAACAAACCAACAACGCTATTTCGTAAATCAAAAAGTTCCAAATTGTTATTAGAGAGTATAATTGGCCATTTTTATTCTTGAATTAACAGATTTCACGAAGGTGAAGGCCGCAAAATATGCACACTCATACATTGGAAAATAAGAATTTTAATTTTCCCAACTTTTAAATACTTTTGTATTTGATACATTGGATAACAAATACTTCGGAAGAGTTTTCGTTTTGTTAAATAAATTCCTACAGCATAATATGAAATATGAAGAAGGGAAACAACTTTGAGAGCTGTGTACTTTAGAATCGTTACGACTAAGGGGAGATAAATGTACACTTTGATGTACACCGATAAGATTATAAATAGTATTCCGTAAATCACTTTTTAACATATGAAACAAATAAGATAATTACATAGAATATAGAAGCCGGTGTTATATAAAAAAGTCAAAGTAAAAACTGCATACCAATACAATGAAAAACAGTCCCCAGTTTAATATATTTACCGATCGATTGAGAAGTGAAACGTTTAATGCCTTTAAAAAAGTTATCAACTGCAATCAGCTGCTAGGAACAAACACATTACGAATGGAGAGGTCTCTATCATCTTACAAATGAAACAAAATAGAGATGAAAAGCAATTAATTACCTCTGCCATTCCAGACCTTTCCAGGGTCAATTTCATAAAGGCTCTTACAATATATGAAAATTATAAATCACATCCTCATTCCCTAAAGTTGAGATGGATAACTTCATACTCTTTCCACAACTCAATAAGCACAGCTGACTTTATTTCATCAATCAATGGTGTAATTCCACCATCAAAACATCCGACTATGTGGTTCAAGTTCCTGATTGCCTTTATAATGTATATATGCTGTCGCTAAATGAACGAAGTCGCAATGTAGATGCATTGACCATATTGAAACATGAATTATCAACATATTCCAAAGAAATAGAATGTACAATATCTTAGATGCTTCTTCTATAACATAACAAACAACTTAAAAGAAGAAAAAAACAACCATAATATTCATGCTCTGTTTAACCGGTTACTCGTCTGAATTAGACATCAATCACAAACTATCGTAATATATCACTTTTGAAAAAACGTTATTAATACGTTCCTTACACAGAAAATTACTTCAGCTTGTCCTTAAAATAAAACAATTATTATTAAACCTCAAACAGACACTCACCAAACGTTAGTCAAAACATGGGCGTGGCGCCCTGTAAATTCCTCTTAGAACTTAAAAAATCATCACGATCTTGTTACTAAAACAAAAGTTCCTCCAAGGAAATATTAGAAATCGTTGTTAATCTGAACTATAAGTGCCCGTATAAACAGCGCCGAGGGTGATTCACACAGAGCCGAGGAGGATGTCCGGAGTCCTTAACTATCTGTGCAGCATAGAGTGGCAAACGACAGATTGGCAGTATGTGTATATATATATATATATATGTATGTATGTGTGTATATATGTGTGTATGACATTGAAAAAGAGATCAAATTCCAAGCCAGAGTTATCAAGACAACAACTTTTGCCTCTCAAGGAAAAGAAACGGAAGCAAGTTCTACATTTATAAGAGGTTTTTATCTTTAAAAGGAAAAGATATAGCTCTCAGCAAAAACATTTTAAAGTGTCGAAAGAAAACATATATTATCAACAAGTTATTTATAGCAAACACGACAAGGATGTGAATCCAGATTTATGGTGCATGTATCAAGGACTCATACACACACAAACTAGTACATGTACTAGTTTGTAGTTATAACGATCAATGTCTGATGGTGTGGGCGCACCCCATCACATACGCACATATATACTCTCGTAATTTAAACAATTCAACATCATTACTCCAGCATTAAACCTCTATTTCATCACATGCAAAACAGTCAGTGAGGTTACTGAAGGTTCGACAACTGTTTGGGGAGAAATTGAATAAAAGGATGTTATTGTTAGATAAAACAAATTTCGGAATATCAAACGAGCGATATCAAACCAAAGATTGTACGACATACAATTATATACCAGTCTTGAGAAACAAGAAATAATGGCTATTCAGGAATTCTCTTCTTTCCAAATTCTTACCGCAATTTCCAAGAATTTTTTACCGTGATTTCCAAGAATTTTTACCGCAATTTCCAAGAAAAGAAACAATCACGAAGAACAATTTCCAACTACTGCGGTTTTTTTTTCATTTTCGATTTTGGTTATAACATTTACTATCTTTTTTTTTTTTTTTTTTTTACAATTTACTGGATCAAAAGTTTTAGTCAATTTGCAGGTTTTAATATTTGAAAAATGTCCTTTTTTTTATTTTACCAAATCGCAAAAATTGATGCCCTTAATTTCTTTTAACAGTGTTTCTGTTAGTTGTTTCAATTTTTTTTTCAAGCAAAACCGCATAATATATGGAAATAATTCTTTATAAACAAAATGAAAATGTACTCTAATAATAAACACCAGTAAAAGAGACGTAGGATGTTGTTTTTCAAATGTTGCAAAAATAATTAACACATTGTAGTATTTCATAAGCATTTTCTGGTGGTATTTTGTATATGACGATATTCTTCCTCCGCTATAATTACTGACATGCCTTTTGTCGTACACGTGGAGTTGTTTTGATCAGGTTTGTCGGAAAGATTGACTATTTGAATTTAATAAATTCCTCATCTGCAACAAAAATACCTTTTAAAGGTCGATTGATACGTTATAATATGATGTCAGGTTTACTATTAAATTCTAAAAGGTGAAAGTTCAAATTCAATTGTTTTGAGATTGGACTAGAATGACATTCAAACACGTCACGTGACTGCCGTCTGAATTTCGTCAGAAGGCGAGCATGGTATCCAGAACGTTTTTTTAAAAATGTATTTCTTATACATATTTACGTATTAAACATATTGGTCCTCTACAAAACAAACCCCTTACAGTTTACTCCTTTTATATTAAAGTTGTTAATATTGAATTATTTGTTATATTGAAGTCATTTATAGCGAACTATCTGTCATATTGAAGTAAAAATAAATCCCCCAGTAACAGTCTTTATATGATTAAACATTGGTTATATTGAGCTTTGGATCTTTGGATATACATGTAATTAACAATTAAAGCCGGACCCTTGAATTTCAAGATACCCGGAGTGGACTGTATCAGGTTTGTTACTGACTGTCTACAAAAAATTGTCGGATTGATAAAGTCCAAAATACCTTTTCACAAAATTGCAGGTTGCTATGAAACAATTTCATTATAACTTAGAAGAATAACACAGAATATCAAACAGCTTTTAATCATTTGAAGCTCATTGCACTAAATTATTTTTTATATTACTGTAAACTGAAGTTGGATCTTTGAAAGGGTTTTACTAAGGAATGAAGCTAATATTAACCTATTTTATACAAGAGAATCTAACTTGGTGCAGTTTACGCTTTAACTACGCCAAGTTAGATTACAACATATAACAAAGGACAAGCTTAGCTTCATTCCCTATAATCTAATGCAAAAAGACCAAAGTACACTATACTGTTCTTACTTTATAGACAAGTTAACAAACATGAATAGATAGAATTTACTTGTACCGCGCAAAGATTCGCTTGGCAGCTTAGCAACATACCGACGAAGTTTAAACTACATTATAATTTACCATAGCATGAAATATTGTCGCCATTTAAATTCGACACGGTGAAATGAAATAGTGAAGATAACGAACCAGGGGCGGATCCAGGAATTGCGGTTACGGGAGTGCCACTTTATGAGGCAGGGGGCCTTGAGGTCCCCAGTGGGTCCAGGGCTTTGCCCTGGTGGGAGCCTAGGGGTTAAAGCCCCCGGAAGCTCTTGGATTTTACAGGGCTTGAAATATGTCTTCTATTTAAGTCATTTGTACTGTTTTCTATCATATTTAATAAGGTGAAATTAGTAAAATGGCGCAAATTTTAAGGGTTTTTGGAAAAAATTAAGTTCTCCCAATAAAGTAATGCAAGAAATCAAAAGATTTTGTCAATTATTTCTCCGGGAGTGGAAGAAATTGTTGCTTCTTTTATCGTTTAATACATTTTTTGAAAATTTTAGGGGGGGGGGGGCGCCGGTTGCGCCCCCTTTAAATCCGCCACTCCGAGCAGTGATCGATTTCATAACTCCTAAGGAATACAAAATTGGGCAAAGTCGGACCCTTGAAAATACTAAAGGTGGGATTAGGCACCTAGAAAGACATCGTCGCTAGCCACGGTTACTGAGTCTGGTAGTACCTACCCTACCTCAAACCATGGTTGCATGATCAAGAAAACCCTCGATTTTCATCCAGTTACAATAACATATTTCCGATTTTCAAATGGCTGCGCCCATACATGTATCTAAAACGTTCAGTATTTGTTTACAAGTAATAACGGATAAAAAAAGGCTACAGATCCCTGTTTACAGAAGCAAGTAAAGTTTATAAGTATTTATTAAATGAACTTTGCATTAACAGCAGTGGTTACGCTTGTAAATTCTGTATTAATAAACTTAATCGTATTCTCAAACTTGATGAGGAACTTCAGGGTAAAGTGGATGTGTTGAAACTGAAAGACTAGAGTTGATCGGACAATTATCCAAATAGAGTGGCGTGGTTACGCATATTGTATGGAACATTCATTACATCGGTGAAGTCAACAAAGAAGCGGCCATTATTTACAACAGCTAAAAGTGTCCAGTTTGTTCGCAATCGGCAATCCTCGGTTTATTCCGCTTAGAGCACGCAATGACCTGCGAATGATTTTCTTTCCACCAAAAAATCATGGAAGTCATCAACTGGTTGACGTATGGACATGGATATTCATGAAGTCGAAGATTTGTTAATCATACAGCCACGGCATTTGACATAGTGTAAACGGAGACAATAGGCGTGGTTTGCGACGACCCAAGGAGTTATGAGATAAGTAAGCCATTCACAGATAGCGATCTACATGTCGATCGATGTGACGTGACGTCCACATTTTGCAAGACGTGACGCACTTTATGCTTTGACAGGGGGATCGAGCAATCCCCCCCACCCCCCAGTGAAAATATATTTCATAATGAAACAGCAGAATCTGCAAACACACGAGGTACCATTATTTCGGATATGGTATCGTTGGATCAGATTTTGTGTTGAATTTTTACCATTAGTGTTTGTATATCGTTACTTGTAAGAAAATAAACGTGTTGTTTGACATCATGTGACCCGTCGACAGGAGACGCTTACTCCTAATCCTACCTATGGTATATTCAGGGGTCCGTGTTTATCCAATTCTCAATTTTGTATTCCTTATAGGAGTTATGAAATCGATCACATTGTTCCTTATCTTCATCTTTTCATCATGAAGAAATTTTGTCCAGCAAAAGTGTTTCTTGCGCACTTTTAATTCCGTTCATTTTCAATTTCATAAGAGGCCTAACAACTTAGCAGTGCTGCAATGTAAAGTTTGAAAATAAGTAGTACTGCCTTAATTTGTCAAGAGATTTTATTAATTTGAAATCTTGTGACACCAAATACCGGGAAAAGGTAGTTTATATTGTATTGGTTTTTCAAGTCATGTGCATTTCGTGGACAATAAAAATTAGAGCACGTGCCGCAATTATCAAGTGACGGCACCAGATGTTGGGAAAAGAAATTACCCCAGCCACGTGTTGTTTCACTACATCAGTAAACAATAAATAAATCAGATAGTGGTATGGAGAGAAAGAGTGCATATGCATGTAAATAACAGCTGACGAAAAAAAGATGAAAACTTGTACCAAACATTAATTTCCAGTTTCATCAAGTGATGGCATGAGATGGGGTGGAGCTGGGTGGTGGAGGAAATGTTTACCCCCACCGCCAAATACGGTACCTGCTGAATGTTTTGACAGACATCAAGTAAAGTAAATACATAGTTATGCCCCAGTGCTAAGGATATCAAATTATGACATTTAAAAACATAATTCTTTATGTACATGTTGATAATGATAATGATTGGTTTTAATATAGCGCTTTTCCAGCGTATGCTGCTCAAAGAGCTTTACAATGCATTATTACCCCGGCAGACCTTATATCAATCTAGAACTTTTTCAGCTTCCTTGGAAGTATACAGTACAAGCTGCCATTACAGGCGCTAGAGCACTAACATTCTAACAATATCTTTCACTGTCTATAGCCAGGTACACATTTTACACTTGGGTGGAGTGAGGAAATTCGTGTAAAGTGCCTTTCCCAAGGACACAACGTCGGCCCTGCCACGGTCAGGACTCAAACCCACAGCCTTTCGGTCGAGAGTCTAACAGCCTAACCATTTGGCCACCGACACCACTCTTGATAACTGTTAACCATGTAAAATAAAATTCATTTTGTAATAAGAAGATGATCTTCATTAGGTGTTCGTTATAACCTAGTTTTACTGTTACAGAACTATGTACTTATGTAGGTTACAATTCGTTATATCCTAGTTTTACTGTTACAGAACTATGTACTTATGTAGGTTACAATTCATTATATCCTAGTTTTACTGTTACAGAACTATGTAGGTTACAATTCGTTATATCCTAGTTTTACTGTTGCAGAACTATGTACCTATGTAGGTTACAATTCGTTATATCCTAGTTTTACTGTTACAGAACTATGTAGGTTACAATTCGTTATAACCTAGTTTTACTGTTACAGAACTATGTACCTATGTAGGTTACAATTCGTTATAACCTAGTTTTACTGTTACAGAACTATGTAGGTTACAATTCGTTATATCCTAGTTTTACTGTTACAGAACTATGTACTTATGTAGGTTACAATTCGTTATATCCTAGTTTTACTGTTACAGAACTATGCACCTATGTAGGTTACAATTCGTTATATCCTAATTTTACTGTTACAGAACTATGTACTTATGTAGGTTACAATTCGTTATATCCTAGTTTTACTGTTACAGAACTATGTACCTATGTAAGTTACAATTCGTTATATCCTAGTTTTACTGTTACAGAACTATGTACCTATGTAAGTTACAATTCGTTATATCCTAGTTTTACTGTTACAGAACTATGTACCTATGTAGGTTACAATTCGTTATATCCTAGTTTTACTGTTACAGAACTACCTACTAGGTTACAATTCGTTATATCCTAGTTTTACTGTTACAGAACTATGTAGGTTACAATTCGTTATATCCTAGTTTTACTGTTACAGAACTACCTACTAGGTTACAATTCGTTATATCCTAGTTTTACTGTTACAGAACTATGTAGGTTACAATTCGTTATATCCTAGTTTTACTGTTACAGAACTATGTACTTATGTAGGTTACAATTCGTTATATCCTAGTTTTACTGTTACAGAACTATGCACCTATGTAAGTTACAATTCGTTATATCCTAGTTTTACTGTTACAGAACTATGCACCTATGTAAGTTACAATTCGTTATATCCTAGTTTTACTGTTACAGAACTATGTACTTATGTAGGTTACAATTCGTTATATCCTAGTTTTACTGTTACAGAACTATGTACCTATGTAGGTTACAATTCGTTATATCCTAGTTTTACTGTTACAGAACTATGTACTTATGTAGGTTACAATTCGTTATATCCTAGTTTTACTGTTACAGAACTATGTACTTATGTAGGTTACAATTCGTTATATCCTAGTTTTACTGTTACAGAACTATGTACTTATGTAGGTTACAATTCGTTATATCCTAGTTTTACTGTTACAGAACTATGTACTTATGTAGGTTACAATTCGTTATATCCTAGTTTTACTGTTACAGAACTATGTACTTATGTAGGTTACAATTCGTTATATCCTAGTTTTACTGTTACAGAACCATGTACTTATGTAGGTTACAATTCGTTATATCCTAGTTTTACTGTTACAGAACTATGTAGGTTACAATTCGTTATATCCTAGTTTTACTGTTACAGAACTATGTACCTCGGTTACAATAGTCTCTTTGATTTTGTTTGGTTTGATTGTTGTTTATGATTGTATGTGTGTTGTATGTCCATGCATATATGTGTGTACATCCGTGTATGTGTGTACATGCGTATATGTGTGTACATGCATATATGTGTATGCGTATGTTTGTGTGTATGCGTGTATGTGCGCGAGCTAAAACGACTTAATCAAATGATCAAGGAAGTATATGTTTTATCAAGAGGAAAATATTTCGGAAACTAGCCGGGGAAAAAACCCCAAGAAAAATCGATGCTCTGTTTGTGAAAACTCGGAAATACGGGTTTCTTGAAATGACATCCTTACCTTGAAAACACAGGTCTATTATCTATCGCTCCGTATCTAAGTGGTCATTATACACCTTTGCTAGTGGTTATCCAGACTGAGATAAAATTATAGTTTTAGTGGAGATTTTAAATCAGTTCCACGTATGGTACAAAAGCAAAACAATTATAAACTTTTATAGTGTCTACAAATAATTATATTCCGTTTGTGTTCTATTGGTTCCACAGCTTGTGTTAAGTAGATAACAATTCAAAACCTTCATAGTGTCTAAAAACAATGTTATGACAGTGTCTAAAAACAATGTTATGACAGTGTCTAAAAACAATGTTATGACCGTGTCTAAAAACAATGTTATGCCCGTTTGCTGTTCTGGTTCCACAGCTTGCATTAAGTAGATGAATTGTGTAGTCGCTAGAGATGGATTGTACTGATACCAAAAAAAAAAAAAAAAAAAAAAAAAAAAATCAGAACTCGTGATCTTTGAAATCTACGTAGAGTGACTCTTTGTGCTAGCTCTACTTGAGCGTCATAATCACTTTTTCCTGATACTAACGGAATTATGTACAAGGATCATGAGCCATTTCTGCTATATCAATTAAAATTGTATTAAAATACGCCCGATACATATACACGTGTAATCAATTTGTCATTTTCAAGAGTCGACAGCCTTGCATACCATTTTTCTTTCTGAAAACCTTAATACAATGTAGATCTACTTTATTTGTGTGTAAGTAATTTATATTTAGATCTACTTATTTGTGTGTAAGTAATTTATATTTAGATCTACTTATTTGTGTGTAAGTAATTTATATTTAGATCTACTTATTTGTGTGTAGGCAATTTATATTTAGATCTACTTATTTGTGTGTAGGCAATTTATATTTAGATCTACTTTATTTGTGTGTAGACAATTTATATCTAGATCTACTTAATTTGAATGTAGGCAAACCTACCACAAGCGTTTACTGCCAAAACCTACAATAAGTGTTTACTGCCCTCAACCGGATATCCTCAGACCAAAATCTACCGTAAGCGCACTGCCTTTGCTCTGATTTTAAACTCTGGCTTATAACACCATTCTATACTTAATAAGGATTTATGCAATACATTACCTAGTTGTAAACTTATCCTAAAACAATCCTAGAATAATTCTTATACTGAACCTAAGCTTAGCCACAAGCTATTCCTTCCATATACTAAAAATAAATCCCATCTACATCAACCCAAACACTAAACTTAAGCCTTAACTTAATCCTAAATCAACCCAAACACCGAATTTCAGCCTAACTTAATCCTAAATCAACCCTAACAATAAACCTAAGCCTTAATTTAATCCTAAATCAACCGAAACACTAAATTTAAGTTTTAACTTTATTCTAAATCAACCCAAACACTAACCTTATGCCTTAAATTAATAATAAATCAACCCAAACATTAAACTTAAGCTTCTACTTGATCATGAATCAAATCAACCAGAACACTAAACTTAAGCTTCAACTTAATCTTAAATGAACCAGAACACTAAACTTGAGTTTTAACTTAATTCTAAATCGTCTCGAACGCTAAAGTTAAACTTTAAACTTCATCCAAAATCAACCCCAAAACTAAACCCAAGCTTTAACTTAATCCTAAATCAACGAACACTTAAGCCTTACCGTATGATTAGTTTAGATCAGCCAAATTCTAGATAATTTTTCTTTCTTTACCTTGAGTATCCGACCTCTATCCAAATAATATTCTATATGTTGACATTGAAGCACCCAAGAGAAAAAGCACTGGCTTCGGGATAGCGAGATCGTGAATTCGAACCCGGCCACGACAGATCTGTCATAAAGAATCAGGCAGTGACAGTTCTCTTACCAAGGGCTATGCTTTAAAAGAGAAAATCAAAGGTATGTTGGAAGGTCAAACGAAGGTCAGGTTCAAAGATTTTTCGAACGAAATCTTTAAAATAATGTTATGTCTCCCGGTAGACATCGTAAAACAATGTGCTGTCTCCCGGTAGGAGATTGAAAAAGATGTTACAATCTTGAAAGTGATGTACTAGTGTACATACTTAAACAAAAGAAAATATTGTCATAATGAATGACGTAATGGTATCTAAATCAGCGTAATCGTTACTAACCGTAGTGGGTGTTTGCATATTTTTCTAGGTCACAAGTGACGCATTCGTATAATGTCTGCTGATCCAGTGGAAAGTCATATAAGCCGTTTAATGGTACTTAGAAGTTTCCTCAGGATTATGAAAGACTCCGTTTCATTCATTTCTTATTAATCATAAGGTGAAATAAAAAAGTTCTTTAACCTGAATAGGGATTTCATGTATAATATTTGACGCAATATACAGCCTGGTGTGTCTCAATATAACAATGGAGAAAGGACCAGACCAAACCATGGATACTGCTCTAACATTAAAATGTGTTCCATCTTATCTTCATTTAAATCGTCAATGAACTCCATCGTTTGAAGCCCTTCACCGGTCTTGGTGACGTCTCCACATGAGTGAAAAATTCTCCAGCGAGACGTTAAGCAAGATACAATCAATCAACCATCGCATTTCTTTGCGTATAACTGATGGAGCATCGATAGCCACAGTCCACATGATGTCATCTTATGACGTAATAAAATCCACGCTGTTTCTCACATAGTACTTAAATGCAAGCCTAGATTTTTGACAATTATCGCATTTGTATGAAAGACCTACATCGAGATTGATTAATTGATTGTATATTGCTTAACGTCCCTCTCTAGAATCTTTCATTCATATGGAGACGTCACAATTGTCGGTGAAGGGCTGCAAAATTTAGGCCCATACTCGGCGCTTACGGCCTTTGAACAGGGGGATCTTTATCGTTTCACACCTGCTGTGACACGGGACCTTGGTTTTTGCTGGCTCATTAGAATACCGCCCCAATTAGTCGCCTCTTATGACAAGCAAGGGGTACTGAGGACGTAGTCTAACCCGAATTCCATCGATACTTGCGTAGCATATATGACGTAAATTCTCAGGGACATTACACAAAAAATTCACCTCTTTGAGATCTGGCTGCCGACATTTCAGTATATGTTTTGTGATGTACTTAGAGAAATATAACTTTGGTTATATAGATAAAGAACGACGATTTGTTTATATTCGTGTCTAAACGCCGCAATTTTTATATTCATCCTTACACGATACAACGATTATATTCCTCACTGCATGACGCAATGTTTATATCCGCCCCTACACAATACAATGTTTATATTCGTCCCTACACAATATAATGTTTATATTCGTCCCTACACAATATAATGTTAATATTCGTCCCTACACGATACAATGTTTACATTCGTCCCTACACAATATAATGTTTATATTCGTTCCTACACAATATAATGTTTATATTCGTCCCTACATGATACAATGTTTATATTCGTCCCTACATGATACAATGTTTATATTCGTCCCTACACAATTCAATGTTTATATTCGTCCCTATACAATACAATGTTTATATTCGTCCCTACACTATACAATGTTTATATTCGTCCCTACACTACACAATGTTTATATTCGTTCCTACACTATACAATGTTTATATTCGTCCCCACATGATACAATGTTTATATTCGTCCCTACACAATACAATGTTTATATTCGTCCCTACACGATACAATGTTTATATTCGTCCCTACACAATACAATGTTTATATTCGTCCCTACACAATACAATGTTTATATTCGTCCCTACACGATACAATGTTTATATTCGTCCCTACACTATACAATGTTTATATTCGTCCCTACATGATACAATGTTTATATTCGTCCCTACACAATACAATGTTTATATCCGCCCCTACACAATACAATGTTTATATTCGTCCCTACACAATACAATGTTTATATTCCTCCCTACACTACACAATGTTTATATTCGTCCCTACACGATACAATGTTTATATTCGTCCCTACATGATACAATGTTTATATTCGTCCCTACATGATACAATGTTTATATTCGTCCCTACACAATTCAATGTTTATATTCGTCCCTATACAATACAATGTTTATATTCGTCCCTACACTATACAATGTTTATATTCGTCCCTACACTACACAATGTTTATATTCGTTCCTACACTATACAATGTTTATATTCGTCCCCACATGATATAATGTTTATATTCGTCCCTACACAATACAATGTTTATATTCGTCCCTACACGATACAATGTTTATATTCGTCCCTACACAATACAATGTTTATATTCGTCCCTACACAATACAATGTTTATATTCGTCCCTACACGATACAATGTTTATATTCGTCCCTACACTATACAATGTTTATATTCGTCCCTACATGATACAATGTTTATATTCGTCCCTACACAATACAATGTTTATATCCGCCCCTACACAATACAATGTTTATATTCGTCCCTACACAATACAATGTTTATATTCCTCCCTACACTACACAATGTTTATATTCGTCCCTACACGATACAATGTTTATATTCGTCCCTACATGATACAATGTTTATATTCGTCCCTACACAATACAATGTTTATATTCGTCCCTACACAATACAATGTTTATATTCGTCCCTACACGATATAATGTTAATATTTGTCCCTACATGATACAATTTTTTTTTTGGTCCCAACACAATACAATGTTTATATTCGTCCCTACACGATACAATGTTAATATTCATCCCTACACGGTACAATGTTTATATTCGTCCCTACACTACACAATGTTTATATTCGTCCCTACATGATACAATGTTAATATTCATCCCTACACGATACAATGTTTATATTCGTCCCTACATGATACAATGTTTATATTCGTCCCTACACAATACAATGTTTATATTCGTCCCTACACAATACAATGTTTATATTCGTCCCTACACGATATAATGTTAATATTCGTCCCTACATGATACAATTTTTTTTTGGTCCCAACACAATACAATGTTTATATTCGTCCCTACACGATACAATGTTAATATTCATCCCTACACGATACAATGTTTATATTCGTCCCTACACGATACAATGTTAATATTCATCCCTACACGATACAATGTTTATATTCGTCCCTACACTATACAATGTTTATATTCGTCCACACTACACAATGTTTATATCCATCTCTACACGATATAATGTTAATATTCGTCCCTACACTATACATAGTTTATATTCGTCCCTACACAATACAATGTTTATATTCGTCCCTACACAATACAATGTTTATATTCGTCCCTACACAATACAATGTTAATATTCATCCCTACACGATACAATGTTGATATTCGTCCCTACACGATACAACTTTTATATTCCTCACTGCATGACGCAATGTTTATATCCGCCCTACACAATACAATGTTGATATTCGTTCCTACACGATACAACTTTTATATTCCTCACTGCATGACGCAATGTTTATATCCGCCCTACACAATACAATGTTTATATTCGTTCCTACACAATACAATGTTTATATTCGTCCCTACACAATACAATGTTTATATTCGTCCCTACACAATACAATGTTTATATTCGTCCCTACACAATACAATGTTTATATTCCTCCCTACACAATTCTATGTTTATATTCGCCCCTACACAATACTTATAGGTTATAGACTTTGTATGGGAAAATATGAAGACCGAGTTTTTTGGCGTGTAGACGGACCGAGCTTGCGAGGTCCGTTCGCGACAAAAAACGAGGTCGTCATATTTCCCATACAAAGTCTATAACCTTTTTATTATATACTTTCAATTTCATTTAGAAACTAACAATAATTTTATTTTTAACAATAACTTTATCGGTTTAACTGAGTAACAGATGAAAAACACGAAAAATTTGAAAATTAACGGCGTAGAAATTTGATTGTGACGTAATGTTTGCGCGCCGGAATGTTTCCGGGCATATATCGTGTGGTATATGCCCGCAAACTTTTAAAGAAAAAAGAAGAGATGAAATTGAAAGTATATAATAAAATGTTTATATTCGTTCCTACACAATACAATGTTTATATTCGTCCCTACACAATACAATGTTTATATTCGTCCCTACACAATACAATGTTTATATTCGTCCCTACACAATACAATGTTTATATTCGTCCCTACACAATACAATGTTTATATTCGTCCCTACACAATTCAATGTTTATATTCGCCCCTACACAATACTTATAGGTTATAGACTTTGTATGGGAAAATATGACGACCGAGTTTTTTGGCGTGTAGACGGACCGAGCTTGCGAGGTCCGTTCGCGACAAAAAACGAGGTCGTCATATTTCCCATACAAAGTCTATAACCTTTTTATTATATACTTTCAATTTCATTTAGAAACTAACCAATAATTTTATTTTTAACAATAACTTTATCGGTTTAACTGAGTAACAGATGAAGAACACGAAAAATTTGAAAATTAACGGCGTAGAAATTTGATTGTGACGTAATGTTTGCGCGCCGGAATGTTTCCGGGCATATATCGTGTGGTATATGCCCGCAAACTTTTAAAGAAAAAAGAAGAGATGAAATTGAAAGTATATAATAAAATGTTTATATTCGTCCCTACACAATACAATGTTTATATTCGTTCCTACACAATACAATGTTTATATTCGTCCCTACACAATACAATGTTTATATTCGTCCCTACACAATACAATGTTTATATTCGTCCCTACACAATACAATGTTTGTATTCCTCCCTACACAATCCAATGTTTATATTCCTCCCTACACAATACAATGTTTATATTCCTCCCACACAATACAATGTTTATATTCGTCTTTACATGATACACTTCTTTAAAGAAGGCGGGAATGACATGTACTTACCCGATATAAATTTATTTCTTAGGTAGATAATTAAGTGGTTATTCACCACAAAATATCATACCTGAAACCTGTACTTACCCATACTGTCTAAAACCGAACAAGCTTTGTTTTTCATCCGTCTTCGGCTTTTTCTAGTCTTTGCTTTATGTCTTGATTGGGGTACCTTTTTATTTTTCATTCCATTGTTTCTTTCTGGTCTTTCGTTCAGGAAATGTTTGCCATTATTTTTTGATGGCAAAACCTTTTTACTATCCATTTTCTCTCCTTCATTGCTGTCTTCAAAGTGGAAAACGTCATGCAATTTTATGACACCATTTAAATTCTTATTTGCTTTCTTCTTTTTCTTCTTGCCAGATGATATGATGAGTGTCAAATCTTCGCTATTGCTTTCTTTATTCACCGTGTGCCTCTTACGTCGGGGGCATTTTGTCTTAACTTTCAATCTTTTGTCTGAAATAACTGTTCTTTCTTCTGACGAAACGCTTTTCGCTTTCAAAGGTTTATCACATGTTTTTCGCGAATTCACTTTTTTGAAAACAGTTTTCTTTAGACTTTTAACTTCAACAGAATCTCGAATTTTTAACTTTGAATGTGATTGAGAAAAAATGGAAAACTTTTGGTTGAGACGATTATTTTTCACGAGCTTGTCGCCCATGGTCACGTCACGTGCATCATCGTCTTCATCATATACTAACGTTGCATCACTATCGTACCCGTTCACACAGGCAGCTTCATTTGGCTCTTTCGCAACAAACCTTCCTGCTACTTCAGTATATGCTGGACTTCCATTTGCAAGTGAAGGGATGGAATGCGAAAACTCTGATGCATTATTTCTATGAGGGAATACAGCATTTGGCTCTGTACTGAGGGGGGCAGTATCTACAACTTCTGTAGTATCTTTCGGGGATGAATCCGCATTATTGCTGTCTCCATGACTAATACTCAGCGTTTCACAACTCATTCTAGTCAAACCATTTTCTGTATCTATGGTTTGCACTTCTGCAGCGGTTTCGATGGGAATAACTTCGCGATTATGAATAGAGTCTGATGGTGAACTTCTGTCTTTGAGCGGATGAGAAATGGAATGATCAATGGTGGTTTCTTTAGATGTGGTACTACAATGATCTATTGAACATGTGGATGAAGCTGTTGGCACTTGATTTTCAAAAATGGGTATTTTTTGTACTTGTGACGGAGAATTTGTCTCTGACATACAAATTGACTCGCTACCGGAATTAATGTCTTCACTATACTCATCTGATTGATTATTTTCATTTTGCATTTGTCTTGCAAGCATGAAGTCTAATTTGTCTATACTGTCAATTTCGTCTCTGGAACTATCTTCTAGCGACTGTTTGCAAACGAAAACTTCCAATTGTTGACAATCGCTCCTTGCTATGCTGTTTTCCACAGTGTCATCTGTTTTCTCGTTTAAACTTTTCTCATTCAAAGAATTTTCAGATGATTCGAAATGTATTTGTCTCTTTAATTCTTCTACATCTGGTTTCGTTTCCAGATAAACAAATGGGGTGTCTCCGTCGAAACTGTTAACATCATCTTCACAAAGATTCAATTCAGGGATCAAAATTGGGGGCTGGGGACTTTCTGGGGAATCTAAGGTTGTTATAATCTGATTGTCATCCAGGATATTTGGAGCTTCGTCCCGAAACAGTGTCTTTTCATTCGGCACATGGTCTTTTGCAGATTTGTTGTTGCTGGATCGAATTTTTTCCTTGACCCTCTTGTATGAAACTTTCTTCAGCTTGGACTTAAGCTTGCTAAGGTGTTCCGCTGTAATCATCATACTTTTTGTAGATGCAGTTTTCCACTGGCAATCCTCTGTCTCGTCCGGTTTGTTCTCTTTATTTGTTTGATCACAATTTTCAGTTTTAATGAATCCATCTTCACTAAGAGCTTTAAGATCTTTCCGATTTATTCGCTCTAGTGATATGTTTGGCCTTTTCTTAAAGAAATGGGAAAGACCACTATCCAATAATTTGTCTTCAATTCTATCTTCGTTGATATTTATACCGACACGCTTCAGATTAATTGTCAAATGTTCATTATCCATCTCTGCAGTTGAATCTTTTCCTTCCTGTCTTACGTGTCCTTCACTAACAACAGATTCTACAGTCTCTGAAATTGGCAATTTTTCTTTTTCTTTAAATGGATTCTTTGCTTTGAACATCTTTTTCCTATCATAAATCTGCTCTGATTTATGTCTTCTTGCTTTGATGAGGGAAAATTTGTCAATGAATGGTTCCATGACTTCAGTCCCCTCGGTGTTCGTATTGGAACACTGTTTACTAGTATTCTTAACTCCTGATTTGCGACTCCGTTTCTTTGGCTCCATGTTATATTGACCATTACAACACGACTTAAACTTAATTTTTATCGAAGACGTAGAATTCTGTATGGGTGATGAAATGTAGGTGGATTCCACCCAATAAATGCGCTTCTGTAATGCCTGGTGTTTATTAATATTGTAGTAAAAAGGATGGCGACATGTTACGGGAGTGGATGGGTTTACCTCTACCCCTCTTTCTAAGAATGAACTTTTCCTGTGTGTATCAGACTTTTTCTTGTATAACCAACACTGGCTAGTGCTCTGAAATGGAAAGAAAACAGATCACATCTATTTTTATTCATAGAATATTTAGCTGCTCAACTGACTTAAAATTTCCTAGACCGCAGACAAAATCTCTTTAAAACAGTTGATTTTCTGATATCTTGTTACCAAATAATGCATGACAAATAAACTTTTCTAACGATCACCCAGAACAAAGATTCTTCACTATATATATACAATGTCTGCTAATGAGCAACGTATGGAAGAATATTTTGCTTCGCAAATGTCATTCAATACGTCTTTTATGCGCCTATTACAAAATATAATCAATTAAAGAATTCAGGCAGTCCATAAAGCGATAGTAAAAGTCATAAAGTTCAATTTCTTAAAGAATTAAAATGAGTCCAAATGACTCATTCATGTCACTTTCTGTAAATAATAACAATGTTAAGCATGTATTTCCAAATTTAAAACGATAATCTTCAAATAACGTCCCTTGAATTTTTACTTTCTGAACAGAAATTCAATCTGTTACATAAGTTGACTCCCCTTTTTTGACGAACATGCAATCGTTTTAAAGTTGATAAGCATCCTACATTTAACATTTTTTGGTGATATTAGAAAGGAATAAGATGATTTGGGGAGGGGAAAATTCACCAAAATGAGCTATAACTTTTTAAAACAATGATGACCAACTGACATCAGTTTTCTAAATCAACATTTGTTCAGCAAAGTAAATGTATTGTATAAATAAATGTGGAATCCATGGACTCAGGAAATGTATCTTGTATCGAGCAACACAAAAAAAAAAAAAAAAAAAAAAAAACAGCACACAAAACACGGTAAGTTACCGAAAACATCCTGCTTGTTCTTCCTACAACATTTAAAAGGCGTATAAAACCCGACATGTTTTTGTCCTCTTGGAAAGTTTTGTTTGCACGTCACACGAGATCATATTTACAAGGTTGCTGCACATTATTTGCAATGTAAAGAGTTCGCAGTGCTAGATGAGGAAACATTTCCCTCGCTGAAATATCACATGCCATCACAAAGATCTGTCAGATACGCAAAAGACATTCTTTCTTGCTTGTACGGGTAGTTATATTTTACGCACATGTCATATTCAGTGACACCACAATCTTAAAACGACGCAGAAAAAAGATTTTATGAGCGTATTTATATGAAACATTACATTTTGCTTTTGCTCTATTTTGGTGACTTAATTCTTTTTAAAATTTCTTTTGATATAGGAATGGATATATATATATATATATATATATATATATATATATAGAGAGAGAGAGAGAGAGAGAGAGAGAGAGACAAGTCATACAAATCTGAATGAGACCGTAAATTGACCCTTAATCTGGGAGAGGCAGTAAATCGGGAGTGGGGTGGAAATCTTGAAGACCTCCTATGTAAAATCCTTGATTTTAGGACATTGCAAGACTTTGATGTTTTAAGTATCTATAGTGTTTTAAGGGGGTAATGTGTTCTAAGTAACTCTATTTCCTACAGGGATATGCAATATAAGTGTTTGTGCTCTCGGTCCAATTTCAATGAAATTGCAAACTCTAGGGGTTTTTTCTTCAAATTTTTGGTTGGTTTGTTTTCTCTGTGTAAGTATTCTTTTTTTAAAATGATGATGAATAAGATAAATGTATTTGCTGAACAGTTAGAGGAGGGAACTACCGTTCTCCACTGTGGCATTCACGGCCCTGAATCATAGAACGTAGGTGATAAACTCAAAAGGGGTAAATGACAAATTTTAATTCATACCTAGGTGTGAATGTCCAAAGAATCAGAAAATCAATTTTATACACTTGCAGAAGAAAACAGGTTTTAAAAAATCTCTTCAGGTTTTCGTTACAGACCCATTTGTTTGCATTCATCAAACCAGCTCCTTATAATTTAATGCAAAAAACTGTATGAAATGCAGAAAAATTACACACTTATTTGTGATACGTAGCACTTCAGCATCGACAGCAAATCTTGCGACTAAGTACATCATGCCTACCTTATATATATATGAGAAGTGATTTGCACCCAAATGAAATAATATCCCACACATTGCAGGAGACAGAACACATTGGACAACAGGACATGATTGTACACGCCAGTATATGGATGTTAGTTTTATGTTACGGTTCTTAGATACACTGGAAAACCAATGATGTTTCGACACGTTGAGTAGAGAATTAATGATGACTACAGATTATCGATCATTACGCTAAAATCGAACATGAACTGTTACCTTAGTGGCCGTGCACGTCTCCATTATGCAGGGAGCATGTGACACCCAATGCAGAAATCCTCGCTACAAATAAACAGCTTCCCTCAAAAAATGACTATGATGTAAACAAACGAAAAAGAAAATAATGACTAGGAGGAAAGGAAGGAAGCTCGCGGTCATGTGACAATTCTCCGGCTTACAATCAATAAAGTCGCTACAAGAGTGGGAGATAGACCATTGGATAAACGGCTCGCCAATATCACTATACACCGTGGTATCCACGGCGTGGCTTGTCATTTAATAACATGATAATTAACTACATTTTAAAGTTCGCATATAGATGTACGTTAGTTATTAAGCGAGAAATTGTCTCTGCAGAGGGTATATAATGACAATGGCCTTTAATCCTGCTATCTTATCTAGTACACCTGGGTGTCTTTCTGACGGTGGTACGGCGGTAACAAAGGGCGGGTGTTATCGGTTTACGGACTATCATGATAGGCCTGTTTGATTTAACACAACCTACCAGGACTGCAAAAACGTGCGACTTATTCTCGAAATGAAATGCAATAAACGAATTAAATAATCACCACATGCTAGAATGATACTGAGTGCATGTGTTAGATTTCAGTCAACCGTCCAGGAACCAACTTTTAAATAACGAAATATAAAAAGTAACGCTTTAAAAGGCTATTTTTGGAGTGTTATATAAAACATGCAAAATATCATGCTAACTTTGAAACAAAAACTGCACACGGCACGTTCTGATTATCTGCTTCCGGCCATCGTGTTGAGAGAGCTGCACAAGACGAAAGACCTTGTTACACAACGAAGTATGAACTTAAGTTTAAAATTGGGAGAAGAAAGGTCCCTTTTCATATTTTCAATTTCTAAAAGATAATATATGGTCGTTTTTAAAACACTTAAATATGGAGTTCTCCGTTTGTCACCGAAAACTTAACCCTTTTCTGTAAGTATAAAATGAAAATTCATGTGACATGAAAAATTAAAAGAGGCTGTTAACCGAGCGATGAAAAATAAAAAAAATTATCATATTTTTCTTTTTCTGATCAATATCTAACAAGGTATTTAATGTTTTGCAGTCTTTCCGGGCAAAATAAGTGCCTACTCACATAAACAAAGACTAATAAAAATCAGATTTTACAATTAAAAATATTGCACAACCCCCATATATATGAACAGTTCATGCTAATTCGAAACAATCTATTGTTGAGACGTACATCTATATACGATCATAAAAAAAGTATCTTTAATACGAAAGTCAGGTCTTTAGTAAATATGCCTACCTCTTTTACACCTTTAACTACGTCACTTCCGTTAGACATTAGTCACAGTAAAAAATCGGTCATGATCATAACGGCGAGGTTACATCTACGAGTCCCAAGCATTCATACATTTTATCTGATGTCAATGAGGCCAATCCGCGGAGATAACTAGGTTTAAGATCATTAAATCAGTTCGCTGTAGGGTATGTTTGTTTACATGGTCCAAGGTGGGATTGGAGGACATCTTCTTGTCGTCTTTTTCAAGTGACTTCTGATTTTTGTGAACGAATCATCCACAAACGATCATTGCACATATGCATGTTTGAATCTTGTTTAACGTATCTCTCGAGAATTTTTCACTCTTATGGAGACGTCACCAAGACAGGTGAAGGGCTTCAAATTTAGGCCTTTCCTCGGCGCTTACGGCCATTGAGCAATGATTGATTGATTGTATTTTGTTAAACGTCTTGCTCTAATAAAAAATTCACTCATATGGAGACGTCACCAAGACCGGTGAATAGCTTCAAATTTAGGCCTATGCTCATTGATCAGTGAGGGTTCTTTAGCGTGCCACACCGACTGTGACACGGGTCATCCGTTTTTAAGTTCATCTCCGATGACCCGTGACATTGACACCTGATGCCGAGCTTTTGGCGATGGAACTGTCACTGCCTGTTTTAACGACTTAGGTCTGTCACGGCCGGTATTCGAACCCCGGCCTTCCGCATGCGGTACGAATGCTCTAACCTCTCGGCCGCCGCGGTGGTCCATTGAGCAATGAGGGTTCTTTAGCGTACCACACCTACTGTGACACGGGGCATCTGTTTTTAAGGTCATCTCCGAGGACCCGTGACATTCATACCTGATGCCGAGCGTTTGGCGATGGAACTGTCACTAACTGTTTTAACGACTTAGGTCTGTCGCGGCCGGGATTCGAATCCCGGCCTTCCGCATGCGGGGCGAATGCTCTAACCTCTAGACCATCCGGCGGTAAAAAATCCTAAAGAAGTTGAAAATATTCTACGCATTTCGATTTTTGTAGCCAAGACTATGAGAAAAATTACCTCTAAAATGTAACGTTTTTACAACAAATGTCAGGTATGACGACATACAGATTTATAGGTATAAAAATGCAAACGATATCTTTCTGTTTTGTATACGGTTAGCGCCCGCGCGTCCACGTGTCACAATTTTTCTGAAGAATATTTATCGCTTATTATTAATCCTACGTTTCGGGCTCGATATTTCACCAGAAGTCGCACGTAGTGAGGTCACAATAGCATTCTCTCACCAGAGGGCGCGTTACGCAAGCTTCACATACGGAACTCTGGGTAGAGAATGATCACAATAGGAGTAGTTTTAACATATACACAGGCACTTGAGGCATGATGGATCAGCGATTGTAAGAAGAAATAATATGTATACGGTGTGACCGTTGAGACGAGCGAAGACCCATGACATCTTACAACACGACTTTAGGCATTTCATTTAACGCGGGAAATATAACGCGGTTGATGTAAACAGTGCATTGTGACGTCATCATTAGCTGCGATACTTTTTTTTCTTTCAAACCAATCAATTATCCACAACAAAACGTACAAAGGTATGGGAAAGCTTGTTTGAAATTTAAAATCATTTGTGGTACTTTCCAAACTATTTATTTGTTTTATCTACGAGGTTGTCAATGAAGTATACTGCAGTGACGGCGACATTTTCCCGGAGGCATTATGAGTAGTCCCCATCATTTTTCAGCTGATGAAGAGCAAACCACGTGACTCAATTGCGTAATCATTGGAGCGAGCTCGTCGCGTTGCGACGCGAGCTTCGCTCGCTATCATCACTGATAACGAGATCTGTACTAATACGTAACAGAGATTTCAATAATCTTTAATGTATATTTACAAAACTTAAGTATAAAAAGAAAATAAATTTGTTGATCTCAGATCACCTCCCCAAAAAAAAAAATGAATAAAAAATTTAAGGGTGTGTACATAATCCATGCCCGAAGGCCTGTGGCTTAACAATGATCTATTCTAAAGAACGTACTGTACGTCAATGTATAAATTAAACCCAATTCTCATATATAATGCAAATACTGGCCAGTCTATATATCAATATATCAAGAACCAGTTAGGGTAGTCTATGCGCGGTTTCGGGGCTCTGGCTTCAAATGGGCCTAGGCATGGTAAATATATTGAAAAATATTATATCAACAATATGAGTAGGAATTATGTACATAACAATTGATAAAAGTCTGACGGCTGATTAATATTTAGACACTGGGGAGGGATTCTTATTCATTCATTTAGTAAATAAACATTTGTCATAAAACTGGAAACCTATCATAGCAGCTAAAATTGCGAATTCTCATATCAATATAAACAGTTTAGGGCAAAATATATACCGATAGCTAAAAGACACTAAGTATCATTAATTTGTTGTCTTCGAAAAAAGCTTTGATTGGGCTCGATATTTGCGTAAGCCTTTTCCGTAAAAAACAAGCTAAAAAGTAAAGAAAATGAAGCTCATTTGAGTGTTACCACAGCAAATTCTACTGGGAAATTGACGCGCGGGCGCGCCGAATACAACTAGTTTTGTATACCAAGTTCACTGTCTTTCATCAGAATGTAATGTGTTGTCACGGTTTTATTATTATTATTTTTTATTGTTTACCTGAATTGTTGGTTGTTTAGTGTATTAATTTATTGTTTAATTTATTTGTTTATTGGTTCACATCACATATTAGAATTTTCCTTTCATGTAGAAACGTTAACAGCGTGAAGTGCCACAAATTTTGACCTATATATGAAAACCATAACAATGGGGATTCTGTATCATGCCACGCTTCCCGTGACACAGCATTTGTCTTATCTGAGAGACTCGTGACTTTAAAAAAAATCTGCATAGACAGAACTACAACAACAAAATCAAAACAAAGAATCCCACACAGAGTTCATTTGAATGTCGACCTCTCTCGGATGGAGAGATCGCTACCTATAGTAAACGTTCTAGGCTGATGACGCGGCGCCGGAATAAAAAGTAGAATTTGAGCTTACCACCTACGTCCTTACACTAATCTACAGCGACCGGTGTCGTGGGAATGTACAAAAATTGAGGGAAATTAGCAATTTGGGTTGCTGTTTTTTGTTGTTGTTTTTTTTGTTTTTTTGTTAAAGAGAAATAACACATCAGAGAAATTAGGTATGGATGAAAAGTGGAGGATATATACAAGACTATTTTTGATACTGAAAATCTGGAACAATAAATTAAAGCCCTTGCTGGACTCGAACCCGCGATCTACAGATCAGCAGTGGTCAGGTTAATCGACTGAGCTACTGAGTAGAAACTGCTGATATTTATATTTTCATTCGTGTTTTAAAAAGAAGGCAGTCATGATGATGTAGAATACCTCCTTAAAATATCTGTGTGTCCCGTCTTATCTTTTTCTAACAGTTGCCGGAAACACCGTGGTGAAGTAACACGTCACTTCCTCTATTTCGGACGAGATCTTTTTTCTGCGTTGTTTACATGTTTGCGGAAATGAATGAAATTCAAATGGTAACCTTAACATTGATATAATTCAAACTCAAACTCAATATAAGATAACTTGCGCTCAATTAGAACACACATTGTAATGACTTTCAGTGCATGCATATATTTAATTGGTTATTAATCAAATTGCCTCCGTTTTAAAATTACAATACACAATACTTTATTAGATTTATAAATCTTCACAAATTCAAAGAATCAATATTTATTTACTAGGTTAGATAAATAATAACCTCTTTACTCGAGTGATTCAAACTACTAATATCTTTTCTAGAGAAAATAAACATGAACGTTTTTACTTAAAAGTGCCAGTTTAGCTGTATGTATAAAGATCTAGACTAAAGTGACTGAAGGTATAAAATAAAAGTGCCAGTTTAGCTGTATGTATAAAGATCTAGACTAAAGTGACTGAAGGTATAAAATTTTACTAGCTTTTAATGTTTATTTTATTGACATATTTACTTATTTTTATGACAAATTATTAAAAGTATCACAAAATTTGATTAAATCCGTGGAGATCCAGGATAGAATGGATCCTCAGTACCCCTTGCTTATCGTGAATGGCGACTACATGGGGCGGCTCCTCGAATGAGACCGCAAAAACCGAGGTCCCGTGTCACAGCAGGTGTGGCAGGATAAAGATCCCTCCCTGCTCAATGGCCATTACCACCGAGGATAGGCCTGAAGTTTGCAGCCTTTCACCGACGTTTCCATATGAGTGAAAAATTCTGGAGCGGGACTTCAAACAATATTCAACCAACCAACCTAAATTTGATTAAAGTTTAAAAGTTTTGATTGCTGTGAATGACGTCATCAAAGTTTTACTGTAGTAAACCAAAGAATCAAAACTTTTACCGGAGGAAATGAAAATATGAGGGTTTGGACTATGGTAAATGAGAGTATCAACCAGAGGAAGACTGTATTCGTTGATGTCACAGGGTTGCAAATGGCGTCAGATATGTAACATAAGCCTACAGAATTGACGATAGAGATCTATGACGTTGGGATTGTCTAATATTGACCCACTAGACCCTGGCTAATAGTTTTTGTCTGGCTAGTGAAATTTAGCTTTTGGGCTAGTGCTTGAAATAATTGCAGAGACTACTACTGCGTTTCACGGTATGGACTTCTAGTATTTAAATCGTGAAGTCAAAGAAAAATGTCTTCCATAATCTTCCATAAGAGGTTTTGTCTTTGATAGGTGTATTCATATTCTATTTAGATTTAAAATAGGAACCCAAAATAATAAATAAATAAATCAAACAAACAAAAATCAACAACAAACTAAGATAACTACTTACATAGATTTTCAGTTCAAGGTGACTTTCTATGGAGGGCTGGTTTTAGGACAGCATTATCCACTGAACATTACGAGTTAAAACTATGTCATTTCACCGATTTTCTGAACGAAGAACCAGGTAATACAGAAGAACCCCGTCTCGCTTGAGGGACTGAAGTCAATGTATTTTTAAAGACCTTTAAGATTTTGTAATACAACACACCGGAATTTTAAAGAATAGATTGTCTCACGTAAGTTTTGCATGTGCTAGCTGCGCCCAGCTATCACAAAATCTCAAAAGGTCTATATGAAAGGATAGTTTTACGAACTTATATTACGGCAACTGCGTATTAATCATGCGCGGATCCAGAAATCCTGAGTGTCCCGATCCGAATCTATATCCGGGGGACCAAACTATACTAAGAGTTGAATATTTAGTATTTCACGACTAGAGCTGCATAAAAATGATAACGATATATTTTTTTGATCTTATAAGGTTTTTTTCCGGTTTTTAATGTATATATGCTCTGAATATTTTTAATGACGCTCAACAGTATATACAACAAACAATGGTTGGGATTTATTGCTCTATTCATGTTAAAGTAAGAAATGAAAGGGTTATAGAAAATTTAATGGCGGAATGAATATCTTATACTTTTACATATGTCCAACCTTTCGTGATCATTGGCAGACGTTTATAAATAGGAAGAAGTATGCAAAGTACTTGATTCACAAACCCCCATTATGGCTCCTAAACATATGTAAAATGAAAGTAAATGTTTCTTAGTAGTATTGTGACCACAATTAAGTACCAGAATCCTGGGTATAAACATGTTAGATTTAAAAAACTAGGAGAACTAGATCTATATATTAGAATTGGACATGGTTCCATACATTTGGTATTGTAGCTCCATAAACTGGCTATTTAAAAAAAATTCTCCCACTGTTCATAGCGCGCCACTAATAGCAACAAGAGGCCCACAGGCCTTATCGGTCACCTGAGCATTTCTTAAAGGGCAATGACATCCAAAAAAAAAAAAATCCCGTTCTGCATATCTAAGCTCAATTCTAATATTCACCAACAGTATAAATAAAGATGTGTTCTTAATTTAGGGTTGTTTGGTTGGGCTGTGGGCGCTAGGCTTACTCCCCTTGGGCGCATCCAGTTAAGTTACTGGTGCGTGTAGGGGTCCGCGTTTGTCACTAAGATTAGCTTATTGTTGTATTCTTTGTGGGGTTGTTTGTTATCTCGCTCTTTCACTTGTCAAGTAAATAAAAACTACCAACTTGATTTTCACAACAAAGGAAACCTTACCACTGAGGACTAAATGTCTTTGAGTGGCCTGACGAAGGAAAACTTATGAGACAATACATCATTATATAAAAAATACCCATCCAGAAATGTCAGAACAACGTTGGCAATTTTTCTTTACTAGTTGGACTCGGGACTCTCTAACAGATTTCTGGCAACTTTATTCAACCTGACAAAATTAAGTCTGCAGAGAGAAGTCGGTGTGTCAAAGTTGGATGAAAATTTTGGTCCAGTTTTCATCACGTGATCCGTGAAGAGGTATTGGAAGCCCAAACTCCTCCTTTAGCTGTCTCACGTTTTGGATCATCAGGAAAGGAAGCAATATTGGTTCTCAACAGTCCATGTTTGCCCAACTCTCTCTCTTGTATTGCTTACAGAAGTTATGAGATTGATCACTGTTCTTATCTTCACCTTTCATCATGCATTTATATCGAAAAAAGTTCATCTTCATCCGAGATTATCTAGTCTACATAAGGGAACGCCTATTTTATAGGCAATGACTTTTATAACTGTCCTTACTGATCTCAGAAACAATGATGCATCAATTTTGACTCACATAATCAAGATTAATATGGAGGACATCAAAAACTGGATTTACAGTTGAGGACATTATGTAGTGGGCAGAGGGTTTCGAGATGCCGTTCGTTTTCTTGAAGATATCAAAATTCAAGCAGAAATGCCAAAATTCGTGTCAAAAAAACCCCAAAAGCAGTTGTCCACAAAAGATGAGAATATTAATTTTAAAAAGTAAGTTTGATTTAACTCTTTAAAATAACAAATTTCGTTTTCTTTCTCTGTCTGTTTTCCTGTCTTTCTTTTTATTTTCCCAACTCCACTATTTATATTTTCTACATATACAAGTTGATGGGCTTATGTAAAAGGATTGGGATGATAATACAAATTTCATTAAAATAAGATCATAAAGTTCCTTCAGGTTGGTCATACTGGTACTGTACTGCATGCTTACAGATAGTTGATGGCTTGAAAGCATAAAAGTTACCATATTATCAAATATCATGACCACGTACGCTTAGGATCCATCTCATATAACATACGATAACTTATATGACTTCGTAGATTAATTGAATAGCGGGATCTTCAAATCATAGGTGGAAATATCTTAGTCACATTTTGCGATTATGTAAAAATTGTATGTGCCTTAACGTAGTTCCACCCTCTTGTGACGTCATAAGATTTCGCAAAGTCAATGATTCATGCAAGAAAGGAACATAAATTTTGTTGGAGTCTTTTTCAATAGTTATTTTAAAAAATCTTGTTAACCATAGAATATTTCAAAAGTCTAAGTTATATTTTAATAATCAATTACATGTTTCAAAATATTGAATCCAAGGGGAATAACTGTTTTCATTAAATTCTTTATCAAATCCATTATACGTTAGATTTCCTTTATTTTTCACAAACATTTTGTATAGTTTTAAAGAAACAGTTTCATGAAAATGTTATGAATACTACTATATCATTTTAACCTCTTTT
Source organism: Ostrea edulis (assembly GCF_947568905.1). Classification (NCBI taxonomy): domain Eukaryota; kingdom Metazoa; phylum Mollusca; class Bivalvia; order Ostreida; family Ostreidae; genus Ostrea; species Ostrea edulis. Next base: position 99,859,490 of record NC_079164.1, on the reverse strand, counting down.
TTTTTTTTTTTTGTTGGTTAAATTTTGAAAATGCTGTAGAAGGAAAACTGAAATTTTCTGACGTTGACAACAGATATATGCGTGCTAATTGATAAAAATTTATTAATACTGTATCATACTTATTTTATCACTTTTATTTGTTACTAAAATATATCATTTGAAAAATCAAATATAAAATTGAACCTTTAATTCTATAGGGGTGGAATTGCCTTAAGCAACAAATATTTCCCAGGGTTGAACACCTGCTTAAGGAAAGACGCGACGACGATGCCTCAGCAGTAAACTGCGAAGAACAGACAAAAGTTCCTTGTAAAGAAGCTTCAGAAATTGGCCCCAATAATTTCACTACAAATGATTAAGATCAGTTAGAAAAACTCTCACTACTGGTACATACCAACTGAGAACATGAGCAAGTTATATTGAAGAACACATTAAAAAGAGTCATTCATTTAATTTCATGAGTTGTTCCGTATTAAACACAACGTTGATATATCTCTTCAAAGAAGTGCACTTAAAATAATGGATGTGAACGGTCAAAGGGGATGCTTAATCCTTCTAGAAACCTGGTCCTACCTCTGGGTTATCAAGGAATCCGTGTTCGCCGTACTCTTGAATTCGTATTCTTGATAGGAATTATGAGATTGATGACTGATCGTTAGTTTTACTTTTTCATTAAGTATAATGAGGTTTGTATAAAGCTGTGGCATTCTTGTGTAGATGTGGAGCTAGGGTGTTTGGAATGTGCAGTCGTGTTTCAGCCATTTTGTGGCATATAGACAGCATTTTGGTCGGAGCACGTGATTGGAGCACGTGATTGGAGCAACTATGTCTTTGATGACAGTGACTGATGCAGTCGTGCGTCAATGAGACGATGGCAGTGACGCAGATGAAAATAAATATTGGACCTATAAATCTACGGAATGCTGTTTAAGATTCATGTCCTATACTCAAATGCACATTTACTGTTGGTAAAGCTTATACATTGAATATGCAATGTACCGTATAATGAACAATGAAATACCTTGTCAATATCTACCAATTACTTAAAACAACACATTTTTAAATAATTGATCTACTGAAATTGATTTACACTTACAAGTAATGAAAATGTTGAAAAATGCATAATTTTTACTTGCAATTAACAGCCAATGTTCATTTACCATCCTTTACTTGAATGGAATAAATTATGTATCAAGTAAAAACTACTAGAGCAACATTATATCATACTTATAGACAAAGTTTGACTTTTATAAAATTTCCATACTGCTTTTCCTCTATTTCAGGACTTGTTAGCGAATTTTCAGCATTTTGATGTAGTCAAGGGCCGTGTTTCATTGATGTACGTACGATACTTTAAATTTTATAACGTCAACATTACACCGTATGTTAATGTGCCTACTATACAACTGTATTTTCATTTTCTTATGTAATGACGTATAGATTAGTGTCCTTTACCTTAACTTTCAAGGTCAGATTACCTGGGTTAATAACTAATGTTGAGATAGAAGTGAATGATAATCTGTTTTCTAGTATCAGGGATGTGACTGAATTCCTCAGAAATCAGAGGAAAACTGGTCAAAAAGGGAGGAAAACACCTCACCCTACCTGGGAAAATATCATTTTCTGCCACTTTAGATCAAATCCAGAGTGTTTCATAACCAGTTTGTAACCAGAACGTCGTGAGTTCGAGACCCGCTCGTGCTATGGCCGCGTAAAACCTAAGACGTAAACATAGATAGTGATTGCTCTCGGCATATAAAAGTTAGAATCATGGGTCTTTCGGATATGACCTTAAAAACGGAGGTCCCGTGTCGCAACAGGCATAGGCACGATAAAGAACCCGCTCTGTTACAGCCCTGAGCGCTAAGCATTGGTATAAATTTGTGGTACTCCACCCACAGCTGGTAACGTCACAATATGAGTGAAAAAGTCTCAAAGGAATCTAAAACAATCAATACCATTATATTGTTTCACAGCGTGATAATCTATATTTAAGCGCACGTTGTATGACGTAGCAAGGTGTCACATGATTCATAAAATGGAGATCACTCTTAATATTATCAATAACGGTTCATCTGTATAGTAATGTAAAGTGAAAAGGGACGCGACAGGCGTTGGCACGTTAAAGAACCCACACTGCTACGGCCCTGAGTGCTAAGCATAGGTCTGAATTTGTAAAGCTGTCGACGTCTCAAAATCTGGACGGGAAATAAACCTACCCTGACCTTGGAGGTCGTGGTGCAAACTTAAATCCAACTACATGGGGATCCTTGTGTGTTAGTGCTACAAAAAAATCTGATGAATAGCAAGAAATTACTTTGACACATTTTCTACTCGTCTACAATATTTGAGTGGTTGTTTTTTAAAAATGAAACCTAAAAAATTAAGATTCGATTTGAACATATCTTTTCGTGAGATAAATATACAATGGAATTGGAACACAAGTTCGTAAAACTTCAAACCACCTCTGTTTACAATACACCCCACACGGATAGAGATATAGGCCCTACGCATGTGTAAAAAAAAAAGAGTCAAAAATAGACTTCTATGATCAAAGGAGTACATCTCATTATACGACCCGACTTTTATTTTACGGATGCATGCATACCCTAATTCTCAACGAAGGAGAGTGAAATAACTGCCCGAAGTGAAAATGAGTATGAATATCATTAAGGGTCTGTAGGCCAAATATTTGTTAAACAATTCAAATCTGGTATCAATAATGATAAGCATAAGGGTTTTCTTCTTATCAGAGAAGTACGTGTATAGAGGACTGGTCTCTCCGGGGGTTGATCCAGAAAAATTCAAACAAGGTGTGAACCACGTTTGGTACCTTTTCCCTCTAAAGAGCAATTTGTTAAAAACTTTCATCCAAAGGAGGAACTGTAACCCCTGTAACCCCCCTTTAGATCCACCACTGCGCTCAAAGTTCATGTATTACAAACAAAAATCACGTGAACTAAAAAGTATTTTTAATAGTTCATATATTGTACATGTAATTATTGTACACACACAGACGACCACTCCGTGAGGCAGCAAACCATGCAAGATAATGCCGCGATTTGAATTCGGTAGATTACACACAAACTATTTATTCGAGTGTTTACTTTGGATTGTCACAAGAATTCCCGTAGGCGTCCTGTTCTATTTTTAGTAAAGGGGTTTTCCGAAAATTTAAAGTTTGAGAAGTTTCATGTCGCTGCACGCAGCAAGTATTCAATGAAACTAGATACTTATCTTTCCTGACTTCAGTAGCGTTCGAGATCAACACATCCGATGTTTTATCGTATATATTTGTATAAAACGTTGTTTTAATGGCAAACTTCCAAAGCATTCGTTGTCTTGAAAACCCCTTTCCCCAGGGAAGATTTGAAAATCTAGGTTACCCCAGCAGTTTAATTAACTGATTCCAACGTTAGGCCAGTAACTTTACTGATCACAGAATTATCTCAGTAACTTTATTAACTAATCACTATAAGATTCCTAGTGACTTTATTAACTGATCACTAAATTATCCCAGTACCTTTATTAACTGATCACTAAATTATCCCAGTACCTTTATTAACTGATCACTAAATTATCCCAGTACCTTTATTAACTGATCACTAAATTATCCCAGTACCTTTATTAACTGATCAATAAATTATCCTAGCAACTTGATTATCTGATCATTGAATTATCCAAGTAACTTTATTAACGGATAACTTATACCAGTAACTTTACAAATAACTAAATTATCCTAGTACTTTTATTAACTTATCACTGAATTATGCCAGTAACTTTATTAACTGCTCACTTAATTATCCTAATAACTTTACTAACCGATCCCTGATTTATCCTAGTGACTTTATTAACTGATCACTAAATTATCCCAGTAACGGGCCTTTCGGATATGACCTTAAAAGCGGAGGTCCCGTGTCACGGCAGACATTGGCACGTTAAGGAACCCTCACTGCTACGGTCGTAAGGCGTAAGCATGGGTCTAAATTTGTGGTGTTTCATCTACAGCTGGTAAAGTCTCAATATGAGTGAAAGTTTCCAAAGTGACGTAAAACAAACTACCAACCAACTGACTTATCCCAGTAAGTATCAACTGACTTATTCCAGTAACATTATCAACTGACTTATCCCAGTAACAATATCAACTGACTTATCCCAGTAACATTATCAACTGACTTATCCCAGGAACATTATCAACTGACTTATCCCAGGAACAGTATCAACTGACTTATCCCAGTAACATTATCAACTGACTTATCCCAGTAACATTATCAACTGACTTATCCCAGTAACATTATCAACTGACTTATCCCAGTAACATTATCAACTGACTTATCCCAGTAACATTATCAACTGACTTATCCCAGTAACATTATCAACTGACTTATCCCAGTAACATTATCAACTGACTTATCCCAGTAACATTATCAACTGACTTATCCCAGTAACATTATCAACTGACTTATCCCAGTAACAGTATCAACTGACTTATCCCAGTAACAGTATCAACTGACTTATCCCAGTAACATTATCAACTGACTTATCCCAGGAACAGTATCAACTGACTTATCCCAGTAACAGTATCAACTGACTTATCCCAGTAACATTATCAACTGACTTATCCCAGTAACAGTATCAACTGACTTATCCCAGGAACAGTATCAACTGACTTATCCCAGTAACAGTATCAACTGACTTATCCCAGTAACACTATCAACTGACTTATCCCAGTAACATTATCAACTGACTTATCCCAGGAACATTATCAACTGACTTATCCCAGTAACATTATCAACTGACTTATCCCAGGAACAGTATCAACTGACTTATCCCAGTAACAGTAGCAACTGACTTATCCCAGTAACATTATCAACTGACTTATCCTAGTAACATTATCAACTGACTTATCCCAGTAACATTATCAACTGACTTATCCCAGTAACAATATCAACTGACTTATCCCAGGAACAGTATCAACTGACTTATCCCAGTAACATTATCAACTGACTTATCCCAGTAACAGTATCAACTGACTTATCCCAGTAACATTATCAACTGACTTATCCCAGTAACATTATCAACTGACTTATCCCAGTAACATTATCAACTGACTTATCCCAGGAACACTATCAACTGATGACTGTATTATTATGTCATGATAAATTCATGAAAACCATGGACGATGAAAAACTTGCACAAGCTTTATTTATTGACGTGTGTAAGGCCTTTGATACAGTCAACCATGAAGTTATTCTACACAAAAATTGGTCTTTTGGAATTTATCAAAATAGTTTTAAACGACATAAATAATATCTTTCAGATTGTAACGAATGGATTAGTTTGAGATGAGGTGTTTTCCTGAAAAAAGAAGAAGAATATATTAAGGTGTTCTTCAGGGGTCAATTTCAGGACCTTTATTTTCTACATTAAGGATTATCTTAAATGTATTGGGCATTAGTCAGTTATACCAATATTATGTAGACGACATCTCACAGGTTATTGATAAATATATTGATTCAGTTGAATCAAAACATCATGAAGACCTTAAAATGGATGATTAATTGAGTATTGTTTAACGTCCCTCTGGAGAATTTTTCATTCATATACAGACGTCACCATTGCCGGTGAAGAGCTGTAAGATTTAGGCGTATGCTTGACGGGTAGGCTTTTGAGCAGGAAGGGAGGTTTATCGTGCCACACCTGCTGTGACCTTGGTTTCTTTGTGGTATCATCCGAAGGACCACCTCATTTAGTCGCTTCTTACGACAAGCAAGGAGTACCAAGGACCTATTCTAACCCGAATCCCCGTGGGACGCAGAGTGGATGATTAAAAATAAACTAGATAATCTCCAAACACACAACAGTCTTAGAGGCATATCTCACAGGTTGCACAAGTTTCTAACGCCAAACATTGCTTTTCATTTTGTGAAAGAGGCTAAACTATTTCGGTGTTTCTGTAGATAACACTTCATGGGATGAACACGTGGAGTTAGTTTTAAAATCAAATGCAAGAAAGTCTGCTGTGCTAAGGAGAGTGAGCTATTTTATGCCACCTCATGAATGCATTATTAAAACTTCAATAGCAATGTATTTATTGCTGCACTGTCTGGTGTAATGCCGAAAAACTAACTGGTAAGAGTTTTTTTTTTTTTTTGCAAATACAAACGAGGGCAGCAAGAATAGTTTGAGATAATCAAGATATTTCGACCTCTACTGGCTTCTAATTTGAACTGGGTGCCAATTATGGGTTATTTCATATTTAGAGAGGTCGTCATTTTAAACAATCAAATACCAAACTACCTCAATCAAAAGGTGAAGATAACTAACTGATCAATCTCATAACTCCTATATACACTGTGAGGCTGATTGATTGTGTTTTGTATAATGTCTCTCTCGAGATTCTTTCACCCATGAAAGGTGAAGATAACTAACAGTGATCAATCTCATAACTCCTGTATGCAATACAAAATAGAATGTTGGGCAAACACGGGCCCCTGGATACACCAGAGGTGGGATCTGGTGCCTAGAAGTAAACATCTCCTGTCGACCGGTCACATCCGCCGTGAGCCCTATATCTTGATCAGGTAAACGGAGTTATCCGTAGTCAAAGTCAGTGTGCCAATATGAAAACGCCACCAATACCGGTGAAGGGTTTCAAATTTAGGCCTAATAGTATGCTCGGCGCTTATGGCCATTGACCAGTGACGGTTTATTTTAGCATGCCACACCTACTGTGACACGGGACATCCGTTTTTAAGGTCACCTCCGAGGACCCGTGAAATTCATACCTGATGCCGAGCGTTTGGCGATGGAACTGTCTCTAACTATTTTAAAGACTTAGGTCTGTCGCGGCTGGGATTCAAATCCCTACTTTTTGCATGCGAGGCGAACGCTCTACCTGTAGACCACCGCGGTGGTTCCTCCTATACGGAATACAAAATTAAGACATGGGCAAATAAGGACCCCTGGACACACCAGGGGTGGGATCAAGTGCCTACGAGGAGTAAGTATCCTCTGATGACTGGTCACACCCGCCGCCGTGAGACCTAAAATGTTTCAATATACAAGAGATGTATGTTGTTGTTAAATATACTAGACCGAATGATTGTTTATAGCATTATCCCAGTAACTTTAACAAATGAAGCGTTACAATCATGGTTTTGCAGTTAAAATTGACCTTAATCAGACATTTTTCGTTAGATTTTTCAAGGTAAAATGTTACTACATTCGGAATTTCAAGTTCGGCTCGTTGTCCCCTCAGGAACACACATAATTGACGTTATCATGATTAACCACTTCTTCAATATTTGATAATGAACAAATAAAGGGTTTTCATATTCCAGCGGAACTATGAATTAGAGTTCTTACCTCGTCTCCAAAAGCCATAAAATATGAATCACTTTAAAATAAGTACACAACCAGTATATAAACAATTCATGCTTGTCAAAATACGATGACTAACTTCTCCATGTGTATACAAAGTACACGCTGTACTTTATTGCGTCAGTCCAGGATACATGTGTGTTGTTGTATCCGTCCGGTTAAAATCAGGTTTTCGATTTAAAACACTAACAGATAGGTTGCGTGTTTAAAATAGTGCTGTCTTTGTTTTCAATGCCAATATTGGAAGCGTGAAAGCAGTAACTTTCAGGAATATTAATAATGAATAAGTCCATATAATTTTAACAGCAATACGAGAGGGTATAGACCGGTCGTGGTAGCTCAGGTGCATCGATTGCATATTGTTTACCGTCCCAATGGAGAATTTCTCCCTCTTATAGAGACGTCATCATTGCCGGTGAAAGGCTGCAAATTTAAGGCCTATGCTAGGTACTTACGATCCCGTGGGGATCGGGGTTTGAATAGGTCCTCAGTACCTCTTGCTTGTCGTAGAAGGCGACTAAATGGGGCGATCCTTCGGATGAGACCGCAAAAACCGAGGTCCCGTGTCAGAGTACGTGTGACATGATAAAGATCCCTTCCTGTTCAATAGCCATAAGCGCAGAGCAAAGGCCGAAATTTTGCAGCCCTTCACCGGCAGTGGTGATGTCTCCATGTGAATGAAATATTCTCAAAAGGGACGTTAAACAAAACTCAATAAATCGGTGCTTACGGCCTTTGAGCAGGGAGGGATCTTTATCGTGTCACACCTGCTGTGACACAAGACCTTGGTTTTTACGGACTCCACCGAAAAACCGCCCTATTTAGTCGCCTCTTACGACAAATACAGTGTACAGAGGACCTATTGTAACCCGGATCTCTACTGTATCCTAGTATTAGAGTGTTCAGTCAATAACAGGGCGGTCGTGAGGCTTAGTCCTGTTAGTACCACGGCCACGTCAAACTTATGTAATGATAGCCCCTTCGCCCAGCGCTCGGCATTTAGAAGCTAGTATGAGTCGCCGATCTTTCGGATATCAATCTAAAGTATCATGTCGCCACAGGAGTTGTCACGTTAAAGAACCCTCACTGCTACGACCCTGAGCATTAAGCAGTCTAAATCTGGTAATTCGTTTACACCTGGTGATGCAAGGTGAAGATAACGAACAGTGATCAATCTCATAACTCATATAAGCAATACAAAATAGATAATTGGGCAAACATGGACCCCTGGACACACCAGAAGTGGGATCAGGTGCCTAGGAGCCCGTGAGCCCTATATCCTGATCAGGTAAACGGAGTTATTCGCAGTCAAAATCAGTGTGCCAAGAACGGCTTAAGAATCGGTATGAAACACGTCAGACAGCATTTGATCCTATGATATCTCAATATTAGTGAAAAAACCTCGTAAAACAAACAAACAAAAGCTTGTAGGGTCACATTGTAAGCAAAACATCCAATCAAATTCATAATAGTGGTAAAAGCGAACACTAAGCGCCGGCTCGTATTGCGAACTCTAATCACTAAAGAGGGCTATAAAGTCCGAACTGAAGCTGCACATTCGTCTAGACTTTTTGTAGCAATCACAGCAGTCCCTAATCAAAATCTCGTACAAGCATATCCCTCAAATTATGTAGATTATCTCGATTTCATCATAGTCTTGTGGCCCCCTATCACAGGTAATTATATCGCTTGGGTCGAATTTCCAATTTTAAAATACTCTTTAAAAGTAAGTTCGAACCCAAGCGATATAATTTTGCCTGCGTCTCCGACACAATGTGTGACAAGACGATAGATGTGTGACGTCACGGCCCCGTTTTAACGTCATAAAACGCATGTTAAAGCACGGAGTTGAAGTTGATAATAAAAATCACCCTTGCCACTTGGGCTTATAATATGGCAGAGAAATTCATTACTGTACTTCTTTCTGTGAAAACTTTCGACATCATAATGATTGTGATCAACATCATTAATTATATTTTAGGCTTGTGAATGACCATTTCACTGTATCATTACAACAACGAAAAAGTCAAATATGAAGATTATAAGAATACCGAAATACCTAATTACATGTATTGTTTTAAATCAGAATACGTCATTCCTAAATGGATGGATTTTTAATAGGCTGAGGATTAGCACTACCGTTTGAACGAGTTTTGATCAGGTTCAATTAAACAAGAGATAGGCCTAATTGTAAAACACATAACCCCACCCCACTCCCCCGGTGCAAAATTGAAAAGGGCTATACATACATCATTTAATTGATATTAATTCAAAATATTGAGCAGACATTATCTTATGTCAAGAGTGGATTGACCATTTAGCCTAAAAATCAATAGGGGTAATTTACTCTGTAACAATTTTGGTGTCAATCAAGCAAATAATTCTTAAAATATAGGAGACTTAGGGTGTACCAGTGTACCAAGTTTGAAGTCTGTCAAACAAAGGGTTCTCAAGATATTGAGCGGGCAGTGTATTCCTTATCTGGGGAACTGTAGCTCTGAGTTTTCGGGTCGTATGGGGCTTTTAATGAATATTTGAAGGTATGTTTGGACACAAGAATAGTAGGAAAATATGTTAGGCCTAAGAATTTTTTGATATTAAATTTATGTGACAGCAACACAAGAATACAACGATATCAGGCCTCAACCGTGTTCAGCTTTTTGTGCGCCGTAAATCGAAGGTTTTTATAAGGGATGAATCTGTAGCTTTGTCCGTCACAATATTTTTTTCAGAGAGCTACAGTTCTGCTGCTATATATTCCTATGTCCAGAATAATTTGACCTGAAAAACAACAGGGTTCCTCTTCTACTCATTTCGATCAAGTGAATGGTTCTCAAGATATTGAGCGGACAACATGTGATCTACCAACCGACCGACCGACAGGTGCAAAGCAATGTGCCCCTCTTCTTTGAAGGGAGACATAACAATATATATTTACCAGATACTCAGTTCATGCATGAGGAATGGGATTGGGCGTCAGAGACGGCCTATTTTAGCCCTGGTTTTATGTTAAATCACAAACAATTAAAGTTCTGTATTAGTTTTCTGCAAGATCAATCTGATTTAAATCAGATCTTCTCTAACCGTTGTAACGATTGGAGATCAGATTTTACATTAGATTGTTGTAACGGTTGGAGATCTGATTTTACATTAGATTGTTGCAAGATTTAATGAAATCACTCTAGAATACCCGCCGTGCACATCAACATACATGAATGTGGGCCTTTTTAAAAAAAAGAAGCTTCTGCTGCCTTCACTGTGACTTGCTTAACCTTTCACGACTTATCCTGAGCTGTCTGCTCTAGACTGCGTCTATCGTTTTCTTTTTTTTTTTTTTTTTTTTAATTTCTACTCTCCATCTTTTAAAGTCATTAATCATATGATAAAAAAGGCCCATTAGTCTTGTCGTAAAACTTTTAAGTTTGTTTAAACGTGTGAACAACACTGCCTCTGCGCATAAAACGCATTCAATATAATAATTCAAATACTTTTCAACTTGAAACATTAGATATATATGCATTCCTGTTGGTGAAATATTCAAATACATTGATAAATCCAACACTATTGCACACGCATGCGCGGATTTATTATTTTTTAAAACTCTTTCTACTCATCTAATTCAAAACTGAAAATAGGAGGAATATATGTAATGTAATGAAAATGACACAATAAGATGATGAAATCATAAAAAAAACTCTACTGGCAAGGCGGAAATTATCCTGAAAAATTATATAATAGCCATGTAGCAACGGCCGGCATGTTTCAGAAGAGGAAATTAGAACAATATGATATTGTACAGAATCCTAGTTTTAACACGATGATTAAATAATTCAGCCTTCGCATATGATCATTGAACAAATTGCTACACATTTGATCCCTCGCTTTTGTTGTTGTAAGGGTACACTGAAATTCATTCACAAGCCTAGAATTAATTTTCAGTCGTAAATAGGAAGTGACATGGTTGGTTATCATAAGGAGGGGGGGGGGTGTCACCATGGTTTTTGCCAAGAAATTGAAACGGGTAGATAGATTTGATCATGAGCGGTTGCTATTTCCAGACTCAGAAAAAACAAAGGCTTTTATTTTATGTTCCATAACACAAACACCGTTGCATTAATTCATGACGTCAAAACGTAGATATGACGTCACACATCGTCTTACCCTACCATTTTTGATGATTGGGAACAAAAATTCGCGCTGGCTCGCTATTATTAGATTTTTTTTCAGGATAATCACTGCCTTGCCGTTAAAGAGACACTACAGCTCATTTTGCGCAAAAATCATGAAATGAAAATTTTCTCACACCTTTTTCAAATTTTGTTGCGTAGTTGAAGTAGATCTATGACTTTGCGAAAATAACATTTAGATCTATCTAAAGTTGAAAATTCTCGATTTTACGCAAAAATTCATACTTTTCGATGACCTGTACGAAAAGCATTGTCTCCTCCTTTCGGTCTTCAAACGCATGCGCATAGACGGTAAACAGTCAGTATGTCGTCTGGAGTGAGAGAAAGTGTAGTGGCTAGACCCAGAATTTTGAGAACTAAAATTTACGCTTGGATCAGTATGACCGTTGGAAAATCAAGCAGGACTCAGGGGCAGATCCAGGATTTCCGAAGAGGGCACGTGAAAGTCAAGTATTTGCCAAAGTACTCAGCCATTTTACTATATGAATTTAGATTTATATTTAACATCGATCTTTTGATCTCGCCCCTAAAGCAGCGCCAGGGCTTCCCTCCCTTTTTTCGCCACAGATCATGAGTAAAACTCCGAGATCAAAAGATCGATGTTAAATATAAATCTAAATTCATATAGTTAGGGGGAGGGGTATCTCCCGTAAGTCTCCGTCATCCAACATCCCCACGTTGTTGGGAAAAACAGTTTTAATGTACACCATCATTTGTGAATAAACAGTAGAAAAGGTATACAGAGTGTTATTTATGATCGTATGTCAATACTTGTTAATCGATTAGCTTTAGTATTCAATATAGTTAGTTTCAAGGGAGGGGGGGGGGGGGGTGTTAGGCGAAAACAATGTAGATTTAGTGTTTTGTCAAACATGAAACTTTTGATCTCACCCTTAAAAGTAACTTTGCTTTTTTTTTTTTATCTTGAGTACGTCACGTGTTAGTTTAAAAAACATTTGTCATTAGGAACATGGAAGGGTTTCTGTTAAAATAATGATTCATAATTTCTTAATTATAAATAGCCGGGAATAATTTCATACTTGAAAGGCGAGTGTGGATCACCTAATGGGTATTTCAGTAACGTTCTACACGACACCTTTGCTGTCATTTAAAATCACGTGATGTAAATATGCATTGAAAAGTCCGAGTCAGTGTGAAGAAACATTTGAATTCCGTATGATCTTCAAAGCACAGTTGAGAGCAAATTGATGCATTCCATTGTTCAAAATTGTTAGTATCGATATGATTTTTATCATTTTATCAATAATTGTTTTTAAAAAAAAACACTTGATTAAAATGTGGAAAATGAGCTGTAGTGTCACTCTTTAGATAAAGATTTTCGATGATTTTTGTAAGTCCTTCTCAATGTTATTGTGCGATTTTCAGTACACTACACACTGGTAGCACATGTATAAGAGAAATATTAGTAGAAGTAAGTAGTGAATGATGACGTTTTACAGCTGTGCTCACCCAAACGGTAGCACTGTCAACATAAGGTAGCTCACTACACCTTGGAATCCAATAGTTTCTCAAATCAGCACGAAATTATGAAATCATGATAATATGAAATAGCTAGCACAGATATGAAGGCTGGAAATATTCAATTTTGGATAATAAACCCACGATTTTCAAAAATTACTTCAATAAATAAGATTTTGTCAAATTGAACTACGATGATAAAAAAAAATTAATCGACCAATACAAGTAATTTCACAAAGCATTTAAAAATCGCCATCTTGTGATGTAGTGTCATAAAAAGTACAAGAGACCTATGGGCCACATAGTTCACCTGAGTCACCTTGGCCAATATTTAGAGACTTGTAATATTCGCATGTAAAATTTTATCCCTATTGTGGTCCCAACCAACAGCCGAGTCATGATTTTTACAAACTTGAATCTGCACTATGGCCGGAAGCTTTCATGTAAACGTAAACTTCTCTGGTCCAATGTTTCTTGAGAAGAAGATCTTTAAAAAAATTCCCTATTTATTTGTATGTAAAACTTTGATTCCTATTGTCCAATCATACCTTAAAGGTCACAATTTAACAAATGGGAATCTGCACTTTGTCAGTAAGCTTCAATGTAAATTTGAGGTTTCCAGGTCCAGTGGATCTTGAGAATATTTTCAAAGGATTTACCTATATATTTGTCCAATCTACCCCTGGGGTCATGGTTTTAACTGAACTGGAATGGTTTTAACTGAACTGGAATCTGCACCATGTCAGGAAACTTTCATGTTAAGTTCAGCTCTTCTGTCCCAGTGGTTCTTGAGAAGATTTTTGAATGATCCATCCTATTTATGCATTTTTGTGATTATCTCCCTTTTGACCCTTCATTTGAACAAACTTGAAAGTCCTTCACCCAAGGATGCTTTTTGTCAAGTGTGGTTGAAATTGGCCCAGTGGTTCTGGAGAAGAAGATTTTAAAAGATTTTCTCTATATATTTGTATGTAAAACTTTGATCCCCTATTGTGGTCCTATCCTTCCCCCCGGGGCCATGATTTTTATATACTTGAATCTGCACTATGTCAGGAAGCTTTCACGTGATTGTAAACTTTCCTGGCTCAGTGGTTCTTGAGAATTTTTTAAATGATTTTCCCATATATTTGAATGTAAAACTTTGATCCCCTATTGTGGCCCCATCCTACCCCCGGGAGCCATGATTTTAACAATGGCATGAAGTTTTCATGTAAATGTATACTTTCCTGGCCAGTGGTTCTTAAGCAGATGGTTTTTAAAGATATATTTGTATGTAAAACTTTGATCCCCTATCATGGCCCCATCATACCCTTGGAGATCATAATTTTAAGAAACTTGAATCTGCACTCTGTCATGAAGCTTTCTTGTAAATTTCAACTTTCCTGGTCCAGTGGTTCTTGAGATTTTCAAAGGTTTTACCTACATATTCGCTTGCATAACTCTGGTCCCCTCTTGTTACCCAACCTACCCCTGGCGGTCATGGTTTTAACTGAACTGGAATCTACACTATGTCAGGAAGCTTTCATGTAAATTTCAGATCTTCTGGCCCAGTGGTTCTTGAGAAGATTTTTAAATGACCCATCCTATTTATGCATTTTTGTGATTATCTCCCCTTTAAAGGGGACATGACCCTTCATTTGAACAAACTTGAAAGTCCTTTACCCAAGGATGCTTTTTGCCAAGTGTGGTTAAATTGGCCCAGTGGTTCTGGAGAAGTCAAAAATGTAAAGAGTTTACAGACGACGGACAACAGGCGATCAGAAAAGCTCACTTGACCTTTCAGCTCAGGTAAGCTAACAAGTTTTGGTGTAATGAACCACCTTTATTAGTATGACGTGTTGTTTTTCTCAAAAGCCTCTAAATAAGGCTCGTGTATGAAATCAAAAACCTCCAACAACCTACTTGTCATTCAATACATCTCTCATCAGAAGAAAAAACTCACAGATCTAGACAAGTCTAGAAAATGTCTATAAACCCCTACTTGGAATCATCTTCATAAGAATGAAGTGCATTTGAAGGAATATACAGTACCTTGCAATTAATCAATCAATTGATTGGACAAGGTGAAGGCAGTTGAAATATAATCGTGTCTCACCAATGACAATTAGACTGTGTTGAGTCCACAGAGAGTTTAGATAAAGTCATGTGATTGAACTCGAAAGAGACAAGACCAGTCATTTTCAAGTTTTTCGTTTATCATAAAACCTTACGAGATCATGATACATTACTTAACGAACATGTGGGTAAGCATGAGACCAAGCACAACACAATTCGTTAAAACATTGATATGAACTTGACTTACAGCACACAACCATTAAAGAGGTAACGTGGTATTAAACAGGGATGACCAGTTCACATCTCCAATAGAATCATTTCAGAATCACCGTCATCGCCCCTAACCTGCAAGTCACTGAATTTGATCGTCGTCAAAATATATCACATCGGAGGAAACGTTAAAAATGTGATCAAAAATGTATTTTCACATGCGAGTTTACTTCACGCACACGCGAACTGTAGCACGTTCTCAAACTGCGTGCAACGTGTGACTGAATTCAATGACGTGTCAGCTGGCGTGACGTATTTTGTCTTTCGTGATATCTGGAACGATTCTACATTTTTGACAGTACTTTCACATATCCTCAGCAAAGATTCGCTTGAACGAAATCTTTACCTATCTAACGGATATACGTCAGATTCCTTTATCAGCGATCAACGTTCTAGCGAATGATAGAAAACTACAAATATTCGAGTAGTTTCTTGAAAATATCTAACCCAAAAAAGAAGAGAACACAACACTGTAAATTTCCTACACCGTTAACATCGACACAAAATTAACATAAATGATAATTGTATTTAACATCACGCTCAAGAAGGTACTTACGTGTAGTTGTGAAAACTAGCCAGGATATCTTAAGTAGTGGTGAACGATAACTATGAGAGCGCAGCAGATAAGCGGCTAAATATAGACGTGTTTGTACAGTAAAGTACTGACAGTGGAACACGTGCGTGGTCTGAACCTTTAAAATCACAGTGTTGGCACAGGTTCAAATTCATCTGTGCAGTGTAATTCAATATATTTCGACACAAACGCCGTCTACCTCGTGGAATGTTTGCCTATGATAAGAGATACTGTCTCTATACCTTTATAACTTGAGAACGGACTATAATCTGTACAAAGTAAAAGTTCATTTCTGATGTAATACTACCGGTTTCAGTCACCCGAACACACCTATTATAATGTTAACAAAAGAAGGGCGTCACGCGATTTCAATCTACCGTTGCTAAAATCCTTCTGTAAACATTGGTCTACTTTCGATTTTAACAGGATGTGAGAAAGCGAAGACGATGTGTCGAGGACTTTACAGAAATACGCCACACAGGTAAGTCCGATCTGTTCACAACACAATCATTTTCTTCTCTCAATCTGATTATGTAATAAATATTCATTTATATGCGATTGCTCGATCAATGTATGTATTTCAACTTTCACTACTTATACAAGATAGAAGTCATTTGTAAACAGAAAGTAGTATCAGACACAGACAAAAATACAGGATCGTACAAAAGAAATGTGAAACACCGTGTGTTATTTTGATTTTCTTTCCATCACGATATGCTACCTCTATATATCAAATTAAAAATCATATCTCGCAGTTACATGTATTTAAATCAAATTAATGCTGTAATATCCAGATGCCAAAACTAAACATAGAAGCATCAACCGGCATATATTGATTTCTGAATTTCGGACCTTAGTTCTGATATTTAATTAATGAACCCGTGGTCTAATTCCGTGCTCTAATTCTGAACATTAATCGTCTTACCTCTAATCGAATTTCAAAATGGCGACGACCCTCCGCTTCCTCACTGAGCCATCACATTACTGTATACAACGCATGACCTGTCTCTATTTTATTTCCTCATAGTCGTGAAATACTTCCTGTTCGATGTGATTTTAGAAAATATACAAAAGAAAATAATATATTACGTAGACAATGTTGGTAGATGGGAGCAGCTGTAGCTGTGTGTCTACGATCGAGAGAAACAGAATTCATTTCTGTGACTGGAATATCAATTAGCATTGTAAACCATATTTAATTAATCAATATCTGTAATATGTTTCGGAATCAAGAACTTGCCGTGCTCATAAATGTGGTGATGCAGTGAGTTTGGTAGTGGAACCGTAAAATATCAAATAGGAATCTGATACATATATTTTTCCATGAAAGACATCGTTGTTCATACTAGTTTGAAAATTCACTTCCGCAGTTACATGAATCGTATTTATGTTTATCAACTGATCACTGTAATAATAACAACTGATCACTGTAATAATAACAACTGATCACTGTAATAATAACAACTGATCACTGTAATAATAACAACTTTATTTACTATCACTGTAATAATAACAACTTTATTTACTATCACTGTAATAATAACAACTTTATTTACTGATTATTGCAAAATTTCCAGTAATTTTATTAACTGATCACCAAAATATCCAAGTAACTTTAATATCTGATCATTGCATTATCCAAGTAACTTTATTATCTGATCATTGCATTATCCAAGTAACTTTATTATCTGATCATTGCATTATCCAAGTAACTTTATTATCTGATCAATGCATTATCCAAGTAACCTTCTTCACTGATCAATGCATTATTCAAGTAACTTTATTCACTAATCACAGAATTATAGATGTACAAAGAACTTTATCAACTGACCAATGCATCATCTTAGTAACACTATCCCAGCAACTTTAATTACTAATTAAATTATCCAAGTAATTTTATTTACTAATCACAGAATTATCCCAATAATTTTATTAACTGATCACAAAATTATCCAAGTAGCTAAATTAACTGATCTAAGTAACTTTATTTACTAATTACAAAATTATCCATGTAACTTTATTCTCTAATCACATAATTATCAAAGTAATTTTATCCACTGTAACTAAGTTATCCAAGGGACTTTATTAACTTGTCACTGCATTTTCTCAATAATTTTTTAACCGATCACTATTCCCGTGGGGATCCGGGTTAGAATAGGTCCTCAGTACCCCTTGCTTGTCGTAAAAGGCGACTTCGGATGAGACCACAAAAACCGAGGTCCCATGTCACAGCAGGTGTGGCACGATAAAGATCCCTCCCTGCTCAAAAGCCCTAAGCGCCGAGCATAGGCCTAAATTTTGCAGCCCTCCACCGGCAATGATGACGTCTCCATATGAATGAAAAATTCTCGAGAGGGACGTTAAACAATATTCAATCAATCAATTAACCGATCACTACTGTATTATCCAAGTAATTTTAACCGGTCGCAGTAGCTCAGTGGTAGAGCGTTTGCCTCGTAAACGGAGGGTCGAGAGTTCGAGTCCTGCTTGAGCCATGGCTGTGTCAAACTTATTATTCCTTCGCCACACGCTCAGTATTACACAACAACCGCGGTGGTCTAGAGGTTGAACGTTCGCCCCGCAAGCGGAAAGTTGGGGTTTGAATCCTGGCTGCGACAGACCTAAATCGTTAAAACAGATAGTGATAGTTCCATCGCCAAACGTGCGGCATCAGGTGTGAATATCACGGGTCCTCGGAGATGACTTTAAAAACGGAAGTCCCGTGTCACAGTAGGTGTGGCATGCTAAAGAACCTTCACTGCTCAATGGCCGTAAGCGCCGAGCATAGGATTAAATTTGAAGCCCTTCACCGGTATTGGTGACATCTTATATTGGGTGAAAAATTCTTGAGAGGGATGTTAAACAAGATACAATCAATCAATGAATCGGAATTAAGAAGTGACAATCGCGGGTCTTTCGGATCGGAGACGTTGGCACTTTAAAGAATCCTCAGTGCAACGACCATAAACGCGGAGCCAAATTTGTGGTACCTTCAAAACGAGTGAATAATAACAGGACGTAAAACATCCAACCAAACCCAAGTAACAACTTATCCTAGTCAATTTATTAACTTTATCAACTTCTCACTGCATTATCCTAGTCAATTTATTAACTTATATCAACTTCTCACTGTATTATCCTAGTCAATTTATTAACTTATATCCCGGTAACTTTATCTCACTGCATTATCCTAGTCAATTTATTAACTTATATCCCGGTAACTTTATCAACTTCTCACTGCATTATCCTAGTCAATTTATTAACTTATATCCCGGTAACTTTATCTCACTGCATTATCCTAGTCAATTTATTAACTTATATCCCGGTAACTTTATCTCACTGCATTATCCTAGTCAATTTATTAACTTATATCCCGGTAACTTTATCAACTTCTCACTGCATTATCCTAGTCAATTTATTAACTTATATCCCGGTAACTTTATCAACTTCTCACTGCATTATCCTAGTATTTACTCACCTCAGTAGTGGAAAGTTCGACTCGTAACCGGAAGTCGAGGGTTTGAGTCCCGCCCGTGCCATGGCCACGTGAAACTGAAGATGTAAACATGAAATGATTGCTCCTTCTAAACTGTTCGTTATCTTCACTTTTTCCATCGCCAAACGTTCATCATTAAGAAGTGACAATCACATGTATTTTGGATGTGACCTTAAAAACGGAGTTCCGGTTTTGCGGCAGATCTAGACATTTGCACGTTTAAGATTCCTAACTGCAACGACCAAAAGCGCTATAAGCATGGGTCTAAATTTGTGGTACTTCACCTACAACTAATGTCGTCTCACAATAAGTGAATAATTTTCGACGGAACATAAAATAACCATCCAAATCCCAGTAACCTTATAAACCGATCACTGCATTATCCCACTAACTATATTAACTGATCACTAAATTATCCCAGTAACTATATTAACTGATCACTAAATTATCCCAGTAACTATATTAACTGATCACTGCATTATCCCAGTAACTATATTAATTGATCACTAAATTATCCCAGTAACTTTATAAACCGACCATTGCATTATCCCAGTAACATATTAACTGATCACTAAATTATCCCAGTAATTTTATAAACCGATCACTGCATTATCCCAGTAACTATATTAACTGATCACTGCATTATCCCAGTAGCATATTAACTGATCACTAAATTATTCCAGAAACTATATTAATTGATCGCTGCATTATCCCAATAACTATATTAACTGATCACTAAATTATCCCATTAACCTTATAAACCGATCACTGCATTATCCCAGTAACTTTATAAACCGATCACTGAATTATCCCAGTAACTATATTAATTGATCACTGCATTATCCCAGTAACTATATTAACTTATCACTAAATTATCCCAGTAACCTTATAAACCGATCACTGCATTATCCCAGTAACTTTATAAACCGATCATTGCATTATCCCAGTAACTTTATAAACCGATCACTGCATTATCCCAGTAACTATATTAACTGATCACTAAATTATCCCAGTAAATATATTAACTTATCACTAAATTATCCCAGTAACCTTACAAACCGATCACTCCATTATCCCAGTAACTTGTTAACTGATCACTAAATTATCCCAGTAATTTTATAAACCGATCACTGCATTATCCCAGTAATATATTAACTGATCACTAAATTATCCCAGTAACTATATTAACTGATCACTAAATTATCCCAGTAACCTTACAAACCGATCACTGCATTATCCCAGTAATTTTATAAACCGATCACTGCATTATCCCAGTAACATATTAACTGATCACTAAATTATCCCAGTAACTATATTAACTGATCACTGCATTAACCCAGTAACTATATTAACTGATCACTAAATTATCCCAGTAACTATATTAACTGATCACTAAATTATCCCAGTAACTATATTAACTGATCACTGCATTATCCCAGTAACTTTATAAACCGATCACTGCATTATCCCAGTAACTATATTAATTGATCACTAAATTATCCCAGTAACTATATTAACTGATCACTAAATTATCCCAGTAACTATATTAACTGATCACTGCATTATCCCAGTAACTTTATAAACCGATCATTGCATTATCCCAGTAACTATATTAACTGATCACTAAATTATCCCAGTAATTTTATAAACCGATCACTGCATTATCCCAGTAACTATATTAACTGATCACTGCATTATCCCAGTAACATATTAACTGATCACTAAATTATTCCAGTAACTATATTAATTGATCACTGCATTATCCCAGTAACTATATTAACTGATCACTAAATTATCCCATTAACCTTATAAACCGATCACTGCATTCTCCCAGTAACTTTATAAACCGATCACTGAATTTTCCCAGTAACTATATTAATTGATCACTGCATTATCCCAGTAACTATATTAACTAATCACTAAATTATCCCAGTAACCTTATAAACCGATCACTGCATTATCCCAGTAACTTTATAAACCGATCATTGCATTATCCCAGTAACTTTACAAACCGATCACTGCATTATCCCAGTAACTATATTAACTGATCACTAAATTATCCCAGTAACTATATTAACTGATCACTGCATTATCCCAGTAACCTTATAAACCGATCACTGCATTATCCCAGTAACTTATTAACTGATCACTAAATTATCCCAGTAATTTTATAAACCGATCACTGCATTATCCCAGTAACTTTATAAACCGATCACTGAATTTTCCCAGTAACTATATTAATTGATCACTGCATTATCCCAGTAACTATATTAACTAATCACTAAATTATCCCAGTAACCTTATAAACCGATCACTGCATTATCCCAGTAACTTTATAAACCGATCATTGCATTATCCCAGTAACTTTACAAACCGATCACTGCATTATCCCAGTAACTATATTAACTGATCACTAAATTATCCCAGTAACTATATTAACTGATCACTGCATTATCCCAGTAACCTTATAAACCGATCACTGCATTATCCCAGTAACATATTAACTGATCACTAAATTATCCCAGTAATTTTATAAACCGATCACTGCATTATCCCAGCAACCTTACAAACCGATCACTGCATTATCCCAGTAACTATATTAACTGATCACTAAATTATCCCAGTAACTATATTAACTGATCACTGCATTATCCCAGTAACCTTATAAACCGATCACTGCATTATCCCAGTAACTTATTAACTGATCACTAAATTATCCCAGTAATTTTATAAACCGATCACTGCATTATCCCAGTAACTATATTAACTGATCACTGCATTATCCTAGTAATTATATTAACTGATCACAGCATTATCCCAGCAACCTTACAAACCGATCACTGCATTATTCCAGTAATTTTATAAACCGATCATTGCATTATCCCAGTAACATATTAACTGATCACTAAATTATCCCAGTAACTATATTAATTGATTACTGCATTATCCCAGTAACTATATTAACTGATCACTAAATTATCCCAGTAACTTTATAAACCGATCACTGCATTATCCCAGTAACTATATTAATTGATCACTGCATTATCCCAGTAACTATATTAACTGATCACTAAATTATCCCAGTAAATATATTAACTGATCACTAAATTATCCCAGTAACTTTATAAACCGATCACTGCATTATCCCAGTAACATATTAACTGATCACTAAATTATCCCAGTAACTATATTAATTGATCACTGCATTATCCCAGTAACTATATTAACTGATCACTAAATTATCCCAGTAACTATATTAATTGATCACTGCATTATCCCAGTAACCATATTAACTGATCACTAAATTATCCCAGTAACTATATTAATTGATCACTAAATTATCCCAGTAACTTTATAAACCGATCACTGCATTATCCCAGTAACATATTAACTGATCACTAAATTATCCCAGTAACTATATTAATTGATCACTGCATTATCCCAGTAACTATATTATCTGATCACTAAATTATCCCAGTAACTTTATAAACCGATCACTGCATTATCCCAGTAACTATATTATCTGATCACTAAATTATCCCAGTAACTATATTAACCGATCACTGCAGTCTTGTTTTGTTAGTTCATTCTAGAATTTTTCACTCTTAAAGGGATCGCGGTAGCTCTGTCATGACTAGTAGATGACCTATATTAATGTGCAGGTACAAAAGCCAGAGGACACGGGTTTTCTAGCATGTATGTTATGTAGCAGTTGTCTAGCTGGTAATTCTAGCATGTATGTTATGTAGCAGTTGTCTAGCTGTAAGTGGTAACTAGAGAGTCCTTTACCCAATCATCATCAAACATTGTAATTTATACAGACTTGTTCTGACTTTTCTATAACCTTTTAATAATTTTGAGGAGGTCAAAACGTCAAAGTTCATTGAGTGTCTAGCAGGCATACAATATTTACTGTCCAACAAATAACTAAAGATCCCTTTATCTCATATTGATTTTCAGGTTAAAAATCAAAGGGCTTTCTTGGATGCATAAAGTAATTGTAGTCCGATCGATAACTAAATATCAGAGTTCATAGACAAATTGATCATCACTAGTCAACCCCTATTGGTTTTCAGATTTATTATCCTTGTTCTGCGTATGATCAGTTCTCAAATCGAGACAGACAACTGACAGACAAGTTGATGATGCAGGGGTTTCAACAGTCTCGTTTAAAGTCAGCATTTCGCAAATTCTATGGTAGCTATAACAATCTAATTTGCTAATATAACCTGTCATTGGGCCAAATGCTTGTTTCAAACCGATTGTTAGGCCGTTCTTGGCACACTGATTTTTACTACGGACAACTCCGTTTACCTGATCAAGATATAAATCGCACGGCGGGTGTGACCGGTCGACAGGGGATGCCTACTTTTCCTAGGCACATGATCCCACCTTTGGCATATGCAGGGGTCCGTGTTTGCCCAAATTTGTTTTATATTGCTTATAGGAGTTATGAGATTGATCACTGTTCGTTATCTTCACCTTTCAGTTTGGGAAAGGGGTATATATTTTACAAATACGACCAGTTCCAATTGAATTTTTAAATGAAAATAAACGATAAAGAATTAGAACAAGAGAAACACGCAACATGTTTGTAATTTTGTGAATTGTATTTGTCTGAGTCATACAAGGAATAATTTCATTTATATGTAAAACTTATACGGTACCAATTTTGATGCACCAGATGCACATTTCGACAAATAATGTCTCCTCAGTGATGCTCAAGCCGAAAGTTTGGAAATTCGAAATAACAATAAACTTGAAAGAGCTAAAAAGAAAACCAGAGTGCCAAACACTGGAGCCAAATTCGTCCAAGGATCAGAGCTATATATGAGGGAAATTATCCTTAATTTTGAAATGAATTTCTAAATTTTATCCCAGCAATTGAATATACATCCGTATTTTCAAGCTAGTAACATATAGTGCCAGGAGGAGACATCCGGTACCTTCACGATCATCTCTTGGTTTAAGCGTTTTGGAGAGACATAAAACAAAGGCCGCTTAAATCACAGGAAAAGACAAGTACTTATAAAAGCTATTATTAGAATTGCTTCTAAATCGTAGAAACGTGGTATTGTTAGAAAAAGAGAGTCTGGCCGGAATAGTTTTGTTCACGTTCTAAAATCTCATCCAAGACATATAGATATTAGTTGAATATAGGATGACTATACGTGAAGTATGTATATATTTAGGACGAGTTAAACTAACTATCTCTCCCTTTTCTGAATTTCAATTTACTAAAATCATTATCAATAGGTCTAATCAAATTTGGTTGGTTGATTGATTGTAAAGATTATATGGTGTGTTTATTGAAAATCTTCTCAATTACACTAACGTAAAACTTATACGGTGCCAATTTTAATGCACCCGGTGCGCATTTCGACAAATGTCTCTTCAGTGATGCTCAAGCCGAAATACGAACTCTACACAAGATTCGATCACCTGTACAACCTAACAATCCTTATCGAAGATTTCATCTTGAAACCTCTACGTTAAAGACATCTGTGTCCCCACTGCTCTGGGGTTCTGTTGTCAAAAATGGTTCCAAGTCCTGCTGAGACACGCAACATTTATATTACCGTGTACAAGGAAGAACCGCCTTTCTGGTAAGTAAGGAGATCACTTTTGTATATGTAGTTTCGTAATAAGTTTGATATGAATTACATTACTTGTGATATTTGTTCTCTATTTTTAGCTCACCTGAACCGAAGGTTCAAGTGAGCTATTCTGATCACATTTTGTCCGGCGTCCGTCTGTCTGTCTGTCCGTCTGTCTGTCCGTCTGTCCGTAAACTTTTCACATTTTCGACTTCTTCTCCAGAACCACTGGGCCAATTTCAACCTAACTTGGCCAAAAGCATCCTTGGGTGAAGGGCTTTCAAGTTTGTTCAAATGAAGGTCCATGTCCCTTTCAAAGGGGAGATAATCACAAAAATGCAAAAATAGCGTGGGGTCATTTAAAAATCTTCTTCTCAAGAACCACTGGGCCAGAAGAGTTGAAATTTTCCTGAAAGCTTCCTGACATATTGCAGATTCAAGTTTGGTCAAATCATGGCCCCCGGTGGTAGGATGGGGCCACAAGGGGGAATCAAAGTTTTACATACAAATATATAGGGAAAAACTTTAAAAATCTTCTTCTCAAGAACCACTAAGCCAGAAAAGCTGAGATTTACATGAAAGCTTCCTGACATAATGCAGATTCAAGTTTGTTCAAATCATGGGCCCCTGGGGTTGGATGGGGCCACAATAGGGGATCAAAGTTTTACATACAAATATATAGGAAAAATCTTTAAAAATCTTCTTCTCAAGAACCACTAAGCCAGAAAAGCTGATTTTTACATGAAAACTTTCTGACATAGTGCAGATTCAAGTTTGTTCAAATCATGGCCCCCGGGGATAAGATGGGGCCCCAAGGGGTGGATCAAAGTTTTACACACAAATATATAAGGAAAAACTTTAAAAATCTTCTTCTCAAGAACCACTGAGCCAGAAAAGCTGAGATTTACATGAAAGCTTACTGACATAATGCAGATTCAAGTTTGTTCAAATCATGGGCCCCGGGGGTTGGATGGGACCACAATAGGGGATCAAAGTTTTACATACAAATATATAGGAAAAATCTTCTTCTCAAGAACCACTGAGTCAGAAAAGCTGATTTTTACATGAAAACTTTCTGACATAGTGCAGATTCAAGTTTGTTCAAATCATGGGCCCCGGGGGTAGGATGGGGCCACAAGGGGGGATCAAAGTTTTACATACAAATATATAGGAAAAATCTTTAAAAATCTTCTTCTCAAGAACCACTGAGCCAGAAAAGCTGATTTTTACATGAAAACTTTCTGACATAGTGCAGATTCAAGTTTGTTCAAATCGTGGCCCCCGGGGGTAGGATGGGGCCCCAAGGGGGGATCAAAGTTTTACATACAAATATAGGAAAAAGCTTTAAAAATCTTCTTCTCAAGAACCATTGGGCCAAAGAAGTTGACATTTACATGAAAGCTTTCTGACATAGTGTAGATTCAAGTTTGCAAAGGGTAGTTTGGGCCATAATAGGGACTAAGGTTTTACATCCAAATATATATGGAAAGTCTTCAGATATGGGCCAAGGTGACTCGGGTGAGCGATGTGGCCCATGGGCCTCTTGTTTTAATTGTTTTTATCATTTTCAACAAATACATATACACCTTTTACTCACACTCTCATATAGATTAAAGAAAGCGATATAGACAATTACATGTATATTCTAGTACTTATTGTTAAAAAAAGAAGAAGAAATGCTGTTATCATCAATTGAAAAGACATTTCCATTTCTTTTTGTAAAATATTTGTTCCGTAAGTTTTTCTTCCAAAATGTAGTAATCATATAAACATTTCAAAACATCATCAAAAACAATATTGACATTCTTTCTTGAATATTGGAATATGTATCTCTTTACTAAGAGGATTATAAAGTTTAAAACCATGTGTTCTCTATTTTTGTCCAATTTCCTACATCAGATGAGAGACTGATTTGACAAACTTACAGATGCGTTATGATGAGTTTTGAATTTACTTTTAAATATTGACATACATGCAAGTATATTAACTCAGTATTACAAAGATATTATCAATAGAAGCTGTTTGAACAGAAAACACATGGATCCCTTGTGCCTGGTTGCCAGCTTTCAGATCGAGTATGGTGCTTGTAATAATGTGAAACAGATCGTTTTTATGAAAACGTGTGGTGGAAATCCTACATGAAGAACAAATCGTCTACAGTCTAGCGTTGCCTATTTACGTGTCAGTTGCACAAGTCTGTTTATGTTGAAGAGTTGGTTCGAGACATTCGTTAAATAGCATAAAAGAAGGGGACAAACCGACGATTAAAGGATTGATTAGAAAAAGGTACCAAATCGTGTGTTTTGTTTATGCTCTTTTTTCAAAGACAGGTTCGGGTTTCATACAGCAAAATGATGAAAAAGGGTGGCAAGTGGAGTTTAAGACACTTGGATAGATAAGATAGAAAACGAAGTCTTGTATTGCTATGCTATTTGAGTAATGATATGCGCTGCTGCAATTGTTTTGAGATTGGCAATTGATAATTGAAGCATCTGATACTCAGTTTTTAAATGAAACAATAATTTTGATACTTAATTTAAGATATATGTTGGTGCTTTTCTGATACCCGCATGGATATCAAATGCTGTGGTTTTGTCGGATTAGAATTTATTTGATACATAGATTTTAGTGCAGCCTACTTTTTTATCTACTCTGATATATAAACTATAGTTTGAATATCATTCGATTCATAATCTTCTTCAACTACGGAAACGACAATTATCATTTCGTGTATTGGGGTCAACTTAATATGTTTCTCAAAAGAAAATCGCAGCTGACCATCCTTGTACTAGTTGAATAGCACATTTATTTTAGAACATTTCTGATCTGAAGTTATTCTGTATACAAGTATTTGGATGATGAGGATAATAAAGATATAAATTTCTTCTGGTTTTGGTCTGTCTTTTTTCTGATCGCTTCATCTGGAATTGCCATGACGTATAATGTCTAAGTGGAAGATCATCTAAATATTAGAAACTTAAATCTCAATTTTAATACGTTGTAAAAAAAAAAAAAAAAAAAAAGTGAGAAATGCAGGAATGTAAGTCTATTTCGTCGAAAACGTACCATGTATTTAGCTCGTACGCATTGAAAATCCTTTTATTGATGTGAAATGTACGCCCAAGCAAACATAGATAGGAAAAACTTCAAACTAATGTGCGACTACATCAACCAGAAGTGGTATAAATCAAATGTGGATTCTAAAAAAAATTCTAAAGACCTTTTAGTAAATTAAAAATCGCAAAGCTTTTCTCAAAGCAACAACATCAAAACGCACGACTTCTCAACACTTTACACGGTCATTCCTCACGATGAATTAAAGACTAAACATTTGACATCATAGACAGTTGCTTCTTCAACAAAACTGGGAAACGGAAATATTTATATCTAGTGATCAGTCATCCAAAAATTACTTTGTTAAACGCCACTCTGATTCTACGCACAAGTTATCCGAAGTTCAAATTAAAAATATGCTGGAGTTCCTCATTTAACTTCGTAGTCTTTGGTGATCAGGTCTTCCAACAGTGTTTGAATTCCCATGGACACGAATGTGCTCCTTTGTTAGCTGCCTGATTTTATATTCTTGTGAAGCAAAATTTAATCAAAAACTTCTATGTAAGAAGAAAAAATATCTTGCGCTGGCCTTCAATGCGACATTAAGATATATCGACGATGTATTATCTATCAACAACAATAATTTTCATTCATATGTCGATTCGATATATCCCCGTGAACTCGACATATAAGACACCACAGAGTCGTACACTTCTGCTACATAGATATTTTTTTTTAGAAAATAAATATTAACGGCAAATCAACTATATGATAAACGGGATGATATCAGCTTCTCCATCATCAACGTCACATATTTATGTAGCAATATTCGATTATCATCTTTATATGGTGTTTATATCTCTCAAATGATTCGTTACGCAAGAGCTTGTTCTCCGTATAATCAGTTTTTAAATATAGGCGGGCTACTGACAAACAAGTCTATATTAATTGATCACTGCATTATCCCAGTAACTATATTAACTGATCACTAAATTATCCCAGTAACCTTATAAACCGATCACTGCATTATCCCAGTAACTTTATAAACCGATCACTGCATTATCCCAGTAACTATATTAACTGATCACTAAATCATCCCAGTAAATATATTAATTGATCACTAAATTATCCCAGTAACCTTACAAACCGATCACCTTTCAGTTTGGGAAAGGGGTATATATTTTACAAATACGACCAGTTCCAATTGAATTTTTAAATGAAAATAAACGATAAAGAATTAGAACAAGAGAAACACGCAACATGTTTGTAATTTTGTGAATTGTATTTGTCTGAGTCATACAAGGAATAATTTCATTTATATGTAAAACTTATACGGTACCAATTTTGATGCACCAGATGCACATTTCGACAAATAATGTCTCCTCAGTGATGCTCAAGCCGAAAGTTTGGAAATTCGAAATAACAATAAACTTGAAAGAGCTAAAAAGAAAACCAGAGTGCCAAACACTGGAGCCAAATTCGTCCAAGGATCAGAGCTATATATGAGGGAAATTATCCTTAATTTTGAAATGAATTTCTAAATTTTATCCCAGCAATTGAATATACATCCGTATTTTCAAGCTAGTAACATATAGTGCCAGGAGGAGACATCCGGTACCTTCACGATCATCTCTTGGTTTAAGCGTTTTGGAGAGACATAAAACAAAGGCCGCTTAAATCACAGGAAAAGACAAGTACTTATAAAAGCTATTATTAGAATTGCTTCTAAATCGTAGAAACGTGGTATTGTTAGAAAAAGAGAGTCTGGCCGGAATAGTTTTGTTAACGTTCTAAAATCTCATCCAAGACATATAGATATTAGTTGAATATAGGATGACTATACGTGAAGTATGTATATATTTAGGACGAGTTAAACTAACTATCTCTCCCTTTTCTGAATTTCAATTTACTAAAATCATTATCAATAGGTCTAATCAAATTTGGTTGGTTGATTGATTGTAAAGATTATATGGTGTGTTTATTGAAAATCTTCTCAATTACACTAACGTAAAACTTATACGGTGCCAATTTTAATGCATCCGGTGCGCATTTCGACAAATGTCTCTTCAGTGATGCTCAAGCCGAAATACGAACTCTACACAAGATTCGATCACCTGTACAACCTAACAATCCTTATCGAAGATTTCATCTTGAAACCTCTACGTTAAAGACATCTGTGTCCCCACTGCTCTGGGGTTCTGTTGTCAAAAATGGTTCCAAGTCCTGCTGAGACACGCAACATTTATATTACCGTGTACAAGGAAGAACCGCCTTTCTGGTAAGTAAGTAGATCACTTTTGTATATGTAGTTTCGTAATAAGTTTGATATGAATTACATTACTTGTGATATTTGTTCTCTATTTTTAGCTCACCTGAACCGAAGGTTCAAGTGAGCTATTCTGATCACATTTTGTCCGGCGTCCGTCTGTCTGTCTGTCCGTCTGTCCGTAAACTTTTCACATTTTCGACTTCTTCTCCAGAACCACTGGGCCAATTTCAACCTAACTTGGCCAAAAGCATCCTTGGGTGAAGGGCTTTCAAGTTTGTTCAAATGAAGGTCCATGTCCCTTTCAAAGGGGAGATAATCACAAAAATGCAAAAATAGCGTGGGGTCATTTAAAAATCTTCTTCTCAAGAACCACTGGGCCAGAAGAGTTGAAATTTACCTGAAAGCTTCCTGACATATTGCAGATTCAAGTTTGGTCAAATCATGGCCCCCGGTGGTAGGATGGGGCCACAAGGGGGAATCAAAGTTTTACATACAAATATATAGGGAAAAACTTTAAAAATCTTCTTCTCAAGAACCACTAAGCCAGAAAAGCTGAGATTTACATGAAAGCTTCCTGACATAATGCAGATTCAAGTTTGTTCAAATCATGGGCCCCTGGGGTTGGATGGGGCCACAATAGGGGATCAAAGTTTTACATACAAATATATAGGAAAAATCTTTAAAAATCTTCTTCTCAAGAACCACTAAGCCAGAAAAGCTGATTTTTACATGAAAACTTTCTGACATAGTGCAGATTCAAGTTTGTTCAAATCATGGCCCCCGGGGATAAGATGGGGCCCCAAGGGGTGGATCAAAGTTTTACACACAAATATAGAAGGAAAAACTTTAAAAATCTTCTTCTCAAGAACCACTGAGCCAGAAAAGCTAAGATTTACATGAAAGCTTACTGACATAATGCAGATTCAAGTTTGTTCAAATCATGGGCCCCGGGGGTTGGATGGGACCACAATAGGGGATCAAAGTTTTACATACAAATATATAGGAAAAATCTTCTTCTCAAGAACCACTGAGTCAGAAAAGCTGATTTTTACATGAAAACTTTCTGACATAGTGCAGATTCAAGTTTGTTCAAATCATGGGCCCCGGGGGTAGGATGGGGCCACAAGGGGGGATCAAAGTTTTACATACAAATATATAGGAAAAATCTTTAAAAATCTTCTTCTCAAGAACCACTGAGCCAGAAAAGCTGATTTTTACATGAAAACTTTCTGACATAGTGCAGATTCAAGTTTGTTCAAATCGTGGCCCCCGGGGGTAGGATGGGGCCCCAAGGGGGGATCAAAGTTTTACATACAAATATAGGAAAAAGCTTTAAAAATCTTCTTCTCAAGAACCATTGGGCCAAAGAAGTTGACATTTACATGAAAGCTTTCTGACATAGTGTAGATTCAAGTTTGCAAAGGGTAGTTTGGGCCATAATAAGGACTAAGGTTTTACATCCAAATATATATGGAAAGTCTTCAGATATGGGCCAAGGTGACTCGGGTGAGCGATGTGGCCCATGGGCCTCTTGTTTTAATTGTTTTTATCATTTTCAACAAATACATATACACCTTTTACTCACACTCTCATATAGATTAAAGAAAGCGATATAGACAATTACATGTATATTCTAGTACTTATTGTTAAAAAAAGAAGAAGAAATGCTGTTATCATCAATTGAAAAGACATTTCCATTTCTTTTTGTAAAATATTTGTTCCGTAAGTTTTTCTTCCAAAATGTAGTAATCATATAAACATTTCAAAACATCATCAAAAACAATATTGACATTCTTTCTTGAATATTGGAATATGTATCTCTTTACTAAGAGGATTATAAAGTTTAAAACCATGTGTTCTCTATTTTTGTCCAATTTCCTACATCAGATGAGAGACTGATTTGACAAACTTACAGATGCGTTATGATGAGTTTTGAATTTACTTTTAAATATTGACATACATGCAAGTATATTAACTCAGTATTACAAAGATATTATCAATAGAAGCTGTTTGAACAGAAAACACATGGATCCCTTGTGCCTGGTTGCCAGCTTTCAGATCGAGTATGGTGCTTGTAATAATGTGAAACAGATCGTTTTTATGAAAACGTGTGGTGGAAATCCTACATGAAGAACAATCGTCTACAGTCTAGCGTTGCCTATTTACGTGTCAGTTGCACAAGTCTGTTTATGTTGAAGAGTTGGTTCGAGACATTCGTTAAATAGCATAAAAGAAGGGGACAAACCGACGATTAAAGGATTGATTAGAAAAAGGTACCAAATCGTGTGTTTTGTTTATGCTCTTTTTTCAAAGACAGGTTCGGGTTTCATACAGCAAAATGATGAAAAAGGGTGGCAAGTGGAGTTTAAGACACTTGGATAGATAAGATAGAAAACGAAGTCTTGTATTGCTATGCTATTTGAGTAATGATATGCGCTGCTGCAATTGTTTTGAGATTGGCAATTGATAATTGAAGCATCTGATACTCAGTTTTTAAATGAAACAATAATTTTGATACTTAATTTAAGATATATGTTGGTGCTTTTCTGATACCCGCATGGATATCAAATGCTGTGGTTTTGTCGGATTAGAATTTATTTGATACATAGATTTTAGTGCAGCCTACTTTTTTATCTACTCTGATATATAAACTATAGTTTGAATATCATTCGATTCATAATCTTCTTCAACTACGGAAACGACAATTATCATTTCGTGTATTGGGGTCAACTTAATATGTTTCTCAAAAGAAAATCGCAGCTGACCATCCTTGTACTAGTTGAATAGCACATTTATTTTAGAACATTTCTGATCTGAAGTTATTCTGTATACAAGTATTTGGATGATGAGGATAATAAAGATATAAATTTCTTCTGGTTTTGGTCTGTCTTTTTTCTGATCGCTTCATCTGGAATTGCCATGACGTATAATGTCTAAGTGGAAGATCATCTAAATATTAGAAACTTAAATCTCAATTTTAATACGTTGTAAAAAAAAAAAAAAAAAAAAAAAAAAAAAAAAAAAAAAAGGGTGAGAAATGCAGGAATGTAAGTCTATTTCGTCGAAAACGTACCATGTATTTAGCTCGTACGCATTGAAAATCCTTTTATTGATGTGAAATGTACGCCCAAGCAAACATAGATAGGAAAAACTTCAAACTAATGTGCGACTACATCAACCAGAAGTGGTATAAATCAAATGTGGATTCTAAAAAAAATTCTAAAGACCTTTTAGTAAATTAAAAATCGCAAAGCTTTTCTCAAAGCAACAACATCAAAACGCACGACTTCTCAACACTTTACACGGTCATTCCTCACGATGAATTAAAGACTAAACATTTGACATCATAGACAGTTGCTTCTTCAACAAAACTGGGAAACGGAAATATTTATATCTAGTGATCAGTCATCCAAAAATTACTTTGTTAAACGCCACTCTGATTCTACGCACAAGTTATCCGAAGTTCAAATTAAAAATATGCTGGAGTTCCTCATTTAACTTCGTAGTCTTTGGTGATCAGGTCTTCCAACAGTATTTGAATTCCCATGGACACGAATGTGCTCCTTTGTTAGCTGCCTGATTTTATATTCTTGTGAAGCAAAATTTAATCAAAAACTTCTATGTAAGAAGAAAAAATATCTTGCGCTGGCCTTCAATGCGACATTAAGATATATCGACGATGTATTATCTATCAACAACAATAATTTTCATTCATATGTCGATTCGATATATCCCCGTGAACTCGACATATAAGACACCACAGAGTCGTACACTTCTGCTACATAGATATTTTTTTTTAGAAAATAAATATTAACGGCAAATCAACTATATGATAAACGGGATGATATCAGCTTCTCCATCATCAACGTCACATATTTATGTAGCAATATTCGATTATCATCTTTATATGGTGTTTATATCTCTCAAATGATTCGTTACGCAAGAGCTTGTTCTCCGTATAATCAGTTTTTAAATATAGGCGGGCTACTGACAAACAAGTCGATGTTGCAGGGATTTCAACAAACTCGTTTGAAGTCATTCTATGGTCATTATACCAATCTAGTTTGCCAATACAACCTATCATTGGGTCAAATGCTGTCTGATTTGTTTCATGCCGATTGTTAGGCCGTTCTTGGTACACTGATTTTGACTACGGATAGCTCGGTTTACCTACTCAAGATATATGGCTCACGGCGGGTATGACCGGTCGTCAGGGAATGCTTACTCCCCTAGGCAGCTGACCCCACCTCTGGTATATGCAGGGGTTCGTGTTTGCCCAACTCTCTATTTTGTATTGCTTATAGGAGTTATGAGATTGATCATTGTTCATTATCTTCACCCTTTATAGGAGTTATGAGATTGATCCCTGTTCGTTATCTTCACCTTTTATAGGAGTTATGAGATTGATCATTGTTTGTTATCTTCACCTTTTATAGGAGTTATGAGATTGATCACTGTTCGTTATCTTCACCTTTTATAGGAGTTATGAGATTGATCCCTGTTCGTTATCTTCACCTTTTATAGGAATTATGAGATTGATCCCTGTTCGTTATCTTCACCTTTATAGGAGTTATGAGATTGATCACTGTTTGTTATCTTCACCTTTATAGGAGTTATGAGATTGATCACTGTTCGTTATCTTCACCTTTTATAGGAATTATGAGATTGATCCCTGTTCGTTATCTTCACCTTTATAGGAGTTATGAGATTGATCACTGTTTGTTATCTTCACCTTTATAGGAGTTATGAGATTGATCACTGTTCGTTATCTTCACCTTTTATAGGAATTATGAGATTGATCCCTGTTCGTTATCTTCACCTTTATAGGAGTTATGAGATTGATCCCTGTTCGTTATCTTCACCTTTATAGGAGTTATGAGATTGATCACTGTTCATTATCTCCCCCTTTCATACTGTATGAAATTCCTCATTATTCTATATTTCGAGGCTGTATTGTTTTTGTTCAAATGTGGGGCAAGTCTTTAAAACTTTGTAGGCTTCTTTTTTATGGACCTGTACAACTCTGTCTCTTAAGTACCTATCAATTTTCACTTAAGTACCTATCAATTTTCACCTATAAGCTTCCACTTAAGTACCTATCACTTTTCACTTAAATATCGATCATGATTTCACTGATGTATCATTCAAATTTCACTTTAGTACCAACCACTTTTCACTTAAGTTCCAATAATATTCAATCATATTTCACAAAAGGAGGGATGCTACACCATGGCCTAGAATACCCAACTCATTAAGGAGGAATGCTACACTATGGCCTAGAATACCCAACTCATTAAGGAGGAATGCTACACTATGACCTAGAATACCCAACTCATTAAGGAGGAATGCTACACTATGGCCTAGAATACCCAACTCATTAAGGAGGAATGCTACACTATGGCCTAGAATACCCAATTCATTGAGGAGGAATGCTACACTATGGCCTAGAATACCCAACTCATTAAGGAGGAATAACGCACCAGAGAAGTTTGAAATTTACTTCGTTTAGTCCAAAAATGCAGTTTTATTAGCAATATGAATTTGTTTTAAACTCCTACTGGACTCGAACCCGCGATCTACAGTTCTGCAGTCGACAGTTAATCTTCTGAGCTACTCAGTTAGGTAATGATATGTGAAATGAATAGACAAATATTGCTGATATTTATATTTTCATCCATGCTTTATGATTGATTGATGTCTCTCGAGAGAATTTTTCACTCATGTGTACGGTCCGTGTTTATCCAACTCTTAATTTTGTATTCCTTATAGAAGTTATGAGATCAATTACTGTTCGTTATCTTCACCTTATCATCATAGACAGCTGTTTCGTCAATA
Organism: Ostrea edulis; assembly: GCF_947568905.1. Lineage (NCBI taxonomy): Eukaryota > Metazoa > Mollusca > Bivalvia > Ostreida > Ostreidae > Ostrea > Ostrea edulis. The sequence continues at coordinate 99,823,291 of NC_079164.1, read as the reverse complement.
AGATGAAACACAGAAATATTCAGTCATCAAAAATATTACTTTGTTAAACACCACTGATTGTACGTACAGGTACTCTGTTGACCCCCTAGCGCTAACATCCGGGCAAGTCGGTAAATGGCTTTTGTATGCCTAATATTCATTGTCGTTATGTCCGATTTTTAAAATAAAGACTTGTTATTAGGGATGCTTACTTCTCCTAAGCATCTGATCCCACCTCTGGTATTTCTAGGGGTCCGTGTTTGGTCTTTTAATTTTATATCTTTTATAAGATTTACGAGATTAATTACTATTCATTATCTTCACTTGTTAATTTTATACCATTCAAATTTCAAACTAGCAATGGTATACAATAAACTGTTTTTCTGGAATTTAAATTAAAGCTGTTTTACACTTGCCAAGTTGTGTTAACAATGTTGTAGATAGATCAAATATCTTGGTGCAACAGAACTTTTTCTAATGTTCAATTTCTTAAGATGGTTGGTTAGTTGTGTATAATTTAACGCCCCTATCCGTTACCCGAGAATTTTTCACTAATATGGAGAGACATCAATTGCCGGTGAAAGGCTGCAAAAAGGCTTCTGATCAGGGCTAACGACCTTTGAGCAGAGAGGGATCGTTGTCGTGCCACGTCTGCTGCCACACAGGACCTCGTTGTCTATGGTCTCATCCGAAGGACCTCATTTAGTCGCCTCTTTCAACAAGCAAGTGGTACTGGGGAACTATTCCAACTTGGATCTTCACGGGACTTCTTAAGATGAAGGTAGTGAGTAGTTCCGTTCATAACAAGGATTTAAAAACAAAGTAAGTGAAGACATCGTCTTGCCAAGTAAGTGTTTAGACTAGATCCTTTTTGAGAAATTCGCTTGCGTACCAAGAAAAACAGACTTAAAATTACCACTCCTTGCAAACACAGTATATACTGTTGAGCGAAATTCAAAAGACAGCCGATGACCGAATTGTCAAAAATCAAACAGCAGATTAGATATCTTTTGATAGTGAGCAACATTTTCTTGCATTTGGACACATCAGTGTTGGGTGGACAAAAAGTAATTATGAGCTTCGAATAACTTTGATTGAAAGTGTGGAAAGGGGCGTTATAAAAGTGAATGAATCTCATTTAAAAGTTTATTTATTTTACGACAATTAATAAGCAACTTCTACGAAATTATATTAATGTTTCTCATTGGCTTGGATATATGCGGGAAGGAGATAATTTTTGTTGGATGAAACCAGCACCATTTAGCTTGTAACGACAAGTTATCTATAGAGGAACATGTTTTGTTGTGATTTGATCATGATAGAAGTGTTACTCGTAGACATGTTACGAAAGCTTCAGGAGAGCGAAACTGTGTTTGATTCGTTTTTATAAACACTTTGACATTGTGACCGGTCGACGGGGAATGTTTGCTCCTCCTGGGCGCCTGGTCCCGCCTCTGGTGTGTCCAGGGGTCCGTGTTTGCCCAGCTGTCTATTTTGTGTTGCTTGAGGGAGTTACGAGATTGATCACTGTTCGTTATCTTCACCTTGCATAGAGTAGAATTTCAACATACAGAATCAAAGTTCCGTTTTGCGGCTTTCATTGTGACTTTCCTTCAGAGAATCCACTGTTGGTAGGAATGCGGATAAATTCTACTACCATCTAGTATTTGGTGATTTCAGAATAGAATAGGACAACTGGGTGAGTGTAACAGAGACATTAACAAGATTAGTGACAGGCATGAATTAAACACGTACAATCTTTGCTGTGAATTCTGTGTTTTAGATGACAGTCAATTTCAGCTGCAATGGATTACATGTGTTATGGTGGTGAACTGCACTGACTATGATATTGTGACATGCGAGGCACCGCATGAACCACATAAACTGTATTTTGTAATATACGGAAGTTACTTGATAGTTACCTGCGCTTCTTCAAAAGACGACACAAGTCAGACTTGGCACTTGGTGTTGAAAAGATATCAGATGAAAATCCTGATCATGATAGAAGTGTTACTCGTAGACATGTTACGAAAGCTTCAGGAGAGCGAAACTGTGTTTGAATATTGGGATGAACTTTGCAAATTCGGACCAAAGGGGAAGACTACAGCACCCTGGAACCAAAATTGTCCTAACGGGACTAATACACCCCGCAGGGCACACATCCTTTTGTCATGGAGATTGTTGAGAGCAATAAATGTGAATGCAAGACTATATATTCTGCAGTAGTGTATTACTCAGAATATTTAAGATATGTTCAATATAATTTCTGAATAATATTACATGGATAACTACTATTCAGCGTACATGTGCCAGAAAACAACACATCTTTTATTAACAAAATCATCCACAAACAGATGGACAGGCAGACGGACAAACGGAATGATAATTCCATTATACCCTCTCCTAAACTAATCCTGTAGTCCCTGCGAAAGAACTGATTTTTACAAGTCCATGAAGTTGGAAAAAACACTCGGAAAATGAAAATATTCATAATCCCCTTGAATTTGAATGTTAATGAATTTCAATAAAAATGACAAGAACACGACTTCATTAAAAATTATACATAAATGTAATATAAACACAAAATTTGAATCAAATCTATTAATTGGTTTTTAAGACATACTCTGGAAACTGACAACATCCCTTCATTATGGAAGAAAAATATCCATAACTTCCTTGAATATTAAAATATCACGATCAAAATAGCAGGTGCACAACTTCATTATTCATATAAGATATACATAAAGTTTGAATGAAATCTGTTCATTGGTGTTGACGATATCGTCTGGAGAAATGATGTCTACAGACAAACGGACAAGGTGATTCCAATATATCCCCAAACTTCGTTTGCGGAGATATAAATAATACAATGCCGCTGGTACTGCTATTTCAGACAGAATAAAGTTATTGAAAAAATGGGGAATTAACTTAATACATAAACACCACTGTCACTATGATGATTCTTTTTTCAACAAAGCCATGTGAAAAATATATTTTGAAATATAGCAGGCTGGATCCGCTCTACACTTCAATTGAAACCTACTTCGTTACAAAAAGTTTCCAATGTTGCGATACACTTACACAAGCATGGACCTGTCAATCAATGAAGTATTCCAAGTCCTGCAATCATGTTAGTGTTGCATAATTTATTTCAATGATGCATTGAACTCAATAAAGTTCCATTAATATGGAGAAGTACTCTTGGAAAGGTGAAAAACGAGCAGTGGTCAATCTCATAACTCTTATAAAGAACACAAAATAAAGAGTTGGGCAACCTCATAACCCTGGACATATCAGAGGTAGGGTGAAGATAACAAACAGTAATCAATCTCACAACTCCTATGAGCAATACAAACTAGAGAGTTGGGCAAACACGGACCCCTGGAGACACCAGAGGTGGGATCAGGTGTGTAGGAGGAGTAAGCATCCTCTATCGACCGGTCACATCCACCGTCACCGTCGGGTAAACGGAGTAATCCGTAGTTAAAATTAGTATTTAAAGAACGGCCCCCATCCCTAAAAGCGCAGTTAGACAACTACATACTACTTAGTTATTGACTTTCTATAGCTGCAAGGTATTGCAGAGCAGATGACATGCTTTTATTGAGGAAATAGGATATGCTTTCTCCTGATCGATATTCCACCTGTGGTATGTCAAGGATACCGTACTTTGTCCTACCCTCAATTTTGTATTCTTTATAGGGCTTATGATATTGGTAACTTATAATTATCTTCAACCTTTTCATGAAAGGTGAAGATAACAAACGGTGATCAATCCCATAACTCCTATAAGCAATACAAAACAGAGAGTAGGGCAAACACGGCCTGGATAAACCAGAGGTGAGATCAGGTGCTTAAGGGGAGAATGCATCCCCTGTTTACTGCTCATACCCGCCTTGAGCCATATATCTTGATCGGGTAAATGGAGCTAGCGTAGTTAAATCAGCGTGTAAAGAACGGCATAATAATTGGTATGAGACACTCCAGACAGCATTTTACCCAGGTTGTATTGGTAAATTTGATCGTTATAACGACCATAAAAAATTGCACAATTCTGACTTTTGACGAGGCAGTCGAAAGTCCTGTAACATCAACTTATATTTGTCAGCAGCGTACCTTTAGAAACTGGCCATTCGAAGAACAAGTTTCTGCTTATCGAATCAGTTGAGAGATATAACACCTCATATAGACCAGTAGTTTAGGATCATAAGTTTTAGGACGCGTTTCATACTGTAGCTTAGATACACAACTCAAACATTTTAAAATTCCTGGACCCATTATCAAAAACGTTTTAGAAAGAAAACAAAGAAACTTTTACAATGTGCCAAAATGCTCTTTATTTCTATCTCTACTTATATCATCGAGTGATCTTTATAAAGTAAATTTGTGAAGTAAGCTCTTATGTATTACAGTAAGTTGTGTAAATGGACATTCGATATAAAAATCTGGAAGCGTCGGCTATCGAACCCGGTGTCCTTGCTTTACTAGTCAGTTGATCTGACCACTAAGCTACCAAGGCCGATATACAAATATTAGTCTATATACATGCAAGGTGAAGATAAAGAACAGTGATCAATCTCATAACGCCTACAAGCAATACAAAATAGATAGTTGGGCAAACACGGACCCCTGGACACACCAGAGGTGGGATCGGGTGCCTAGGAGGAGTAAGCATCCCCTGTTGACCGGTCACACCCACCGTGAGCCCCATATCCTGATCAGGTAAACGGAGTTATCCGCAGTCAAAATCAGTGTGCCGAGAACGGCTTAACAATCGGTATGAAACACGTCAGACAGCATTTGACCCAATGAGAGGTTGTATTGACGAACTAGATCGTTATAACGACCATATGTATGAAAATAGCAGTACAATATAAGATATAGACCCATTTTAGAAATCATGAAAGAACTCTTACTCTTCCTATCAAGGAAATGAAAACGTGATTTTGGAGAAAATGTCAACGTTTTAAACAGTACCTGACAAAACTCGGACAGATGGAAAAGGGGTGACAATGTATGTTCCAATCACTTCATGAGGAAGGGGTGGGGGATATAAAAAATGGCAACGTTTTAAACAGTACCTGATAGGTGGGAAAGTGCACATAAATTCAGATCTGACTATAATGGTTTCCTTATTTTATTAAGTGCAATAGTTTTGCTTGTCATCCTCTGACTTAATAAGAGAATCAACAAATACAAAAAAAATGCTCATAGGTGAAAATGCTAACCTTAGTGAACTCGCTAAAGCCATCCATATGCTTATAACAGTTTAGATCCCTCAATGTCATCCCACATAGAGCTGAGACTAATGAAATAGTTTGATTCTCCTTTGCTGCTTTGCAAACTACCATTTTGGCCCAAGATGTAGTTACTAAGTAGAAATACCTTTTTATATCTTAAAGGGACTGATTCATTGTGAATCAGTCCCTTTCCTCCAAATTTTGTTTTTTCACTTTAAATGATCAAAATCTATTGTCTAATATGTTTAGAAGGTTTCACAAAAAATAAGGTTATTCATCATCACGGAAACTCATTATATAGAGTTTATTATTTGTTTTAAAAACATAGATTGAGGTGTAATGGATATGGATCTAAGTTTATTATATCTATCACATCTCAAGTATATTTTATATAAAATGTTTCATTTAAAAGTTGAAATTTGTGATTGTACAAAGTGAAGATGCTTTGAATTACAAAATTAACGTTTCACAGGTTTGTTTGTTTACATAAAAAGACTCAGGTCTTTGTTTACATAATACAGTATCAAAGCTAAAATATTGCTCTTATCCTTACATTCAGACGGTCCAAATTTTGGTTGTCAACATTAAATGAGCTATATTTTTTAATTTTAAAATAAAAATGAAAAACATTTCTTTCGCAAAACGTGAACCAGTCCCTTGAAATAGATACATGTAATGAAATTTCAAATCAGTTATATATTCTTTTTTTATACAGTGGACAGGACATTTCTATGATTTAGTTATCTAAAACAAATGATGATAAATTTCATTGAATAGTAAAGCATTTAATATTTAGACAAATACATGAAATTGTCGTTGTTCAGCTGTTGCTCTTGAACTCTGATACTCGAGATGAGTATTATATCGTACACAGCTGTCGTTGATAATATCACACGGGTGACATGTTAAAATGCAATTAATAATTCAACTAAAGCTGTTCTGGGGGATATGGACGTCGAGTTCAAAGAAAAGAAAAAAGCATTAAGGAACAATGTTGTTTATTAGGCAAATCTTGCATATGTTGTCGGAAATTTTCAAAGATAAAAGTCGTACAAAAAAGGAAAATATTTATGTGAATTATATGGATCTCTTAGATTGGACATATCTTTAACATATCGAAAATGGTAGCATTTTGCATTTGATATGTGTAGGCATTCCATGTTTGTATGATATAGAAATTAAATATGGACTGAAATTGACTTCCATCTACAAATAATATCCACAACCTGTGCGTGCAAGTAACCGTTTATTTCTGAAACTCTATAGTATTTTAAAGCGACACGTGCTTTGCTGAATGTCTCTTGAAAGTTCAAAGAATAGAAAATGAGTATTTAAGGAGACTGGTTATCAAAGAGCACGTGATATGGGTCCCGTGTCTCTCATTATACACGTGCAGGACATTTTTTGTAAACATCTATCCTTCAGATGATGTTGAAATATACATTTACATACAGTAGAGGATGCTAATGATGATTTGTCAAAATGAAATTACAAGAAAAAAGTTCGAAGATTTAAAATTCAAAAGTGACTAATCATAATTGCTGGCTGTTTCATACATGTGACATGTTGATAAAGCAAAAATAAAAAAAAAAAGCATAACTGTGGGAATGCTGAAATAAAGTTGATAAGAAATTGTTTTGGTCAGAATAAAATTGTTTACAGTAGAATATACAAATGTGAAATAAAATCTTACAGTCATCAAAGTTCAAACGTTTGTTTACCGCCGAGCTGAATTCACACACGAGGATAAGTCTACTTATAACGCTGTCAAAATCTGCCGTTTACTCCAATTTAATTCTTCTGAGTGCTTCTTGCCACAAATTCTACAGTCTATTCATACTAAAATAAACTTCTAAAGAATTCCATTTCTAGAAAGTGAAAGGTGAAATGAATGAAATGTGAAGATAACGAACAGTGATCAATCTCACGACTCCTACAAGCAATACAAAATAGATAGTTAGGGAAAGACGGACCCCTAGATATACCAGAGGTGGGATCAGGTGTCTAGGAGGAGTAAGCGTCTCCTGTCGACCGGTCACATCCGCTGTGAGCCCTATATCTTGATCAGGTATACGAAGTTATTCGTAGTCAAAATCAGTGTGGCAAGAACGGCTTAACAATCGGTATGAAACAATTCAGACAGCATTGATAATTTTATTGGAAAACTAGATCGTTTTAACGACAATAGAATTTGCAAAATGCTGACTTTAAACGAGACTGTTGATACCCTTGCACCATCAACTTGTTTGTCAGTAGCCTGCCTCGATTTCAAACTGACCATAAGCAGAACAAGCTCCTGTGTATCGAATCAGTTGAAAGATATAAACACCACATGCAGGTGATAATTAAATATTGCTACATAATGGAATATTGCTACATATGGGGAGGTGACGATGGAGAAGCTGAAAATCAATCCGTTTATCATAAAGTTGAGGTGTTAGTTTGCCGTTAATATATATCTTAAATATGAAGCAGAAATGGACGACTATGTGGTACCCTTTATTTCGAGTTCACAGGGATATATCGAATCGACATATGAATGAAAATTATGTGTTAATAGATAATACGTTGTCGATATATCTCAATGTAGAATTGAAAGCCAGAACAAGAGATTTTTTCTACTCACGTAGAATTTTTTGAATAAATTCTGCTTGATAAGAATATAAAAACAGGTCAGCTAACAAAGAGCACAGTTCTTGCCCATGGGAATCCCAACATATTGTTGGAAGACCTGATCACCAAAGACCACGGAGATATTGTCAATGAGGAACTCTAGCATATTTTTTATTTCAACTTCAGAGTACTTGTGCGTGGAATAAGAGTGGTGTTGAACACAAAGTAATTTTTTGGATGACTAATCACTAAATATGAATATTTCCGTTTTCCATTTTTGTTGAAGAAGCAACTGTCTATGAAGTATGTGCCACATATACAATGTATATCCATAAGTAATTTGTATTGACCTGAAGTTCAACCATGATGCAATATTTACATTTCCAATGTTTTTGCCTTTGAAAAAAAATGAAATTTTAATAATAGTCGTTTATTCATGAATGAGTTGTAGGTAATTCCCTTATAAATGCAGATGAATTTAGTACGTCAATTTAAATGACAGGATTAAAGTAGAATGGAAATGAAAAGATGAAAATGACGAACGGTGATCAATCTCATAATTCCTATAAACTTATAAAGAACACAAAATTAAGAGTAGGGCAAACACGAACCCCTTGAACATACCAGGGGTGGAATGTGCCTAGGAGGAGTAAGTATCCCATGTTGACCGGTCACACCCGCCGTGAGCCCTACATTTTGATCAGGTAAATCGAGTAATCCGTAGTCAAAATCTGTGTGTAAACAACGGCTTACCAATTGTTATCAAACGCGTCAGAGAACATCTTACCCAGATGAAAGGTTGTATTGGTACATTAGATCGACCATACAATTTTCAAAATGCTTACTTTTTAACGAGATCGTTGAAACGTGAACACCACATGCAGGTGATATATAAAAAATGATATAAGTATGCTATAAGAAATAAAAAAGGGTATGAACTGCGACGCATCTGGTTGGCATACTTCATGAATTGTGTTAAAAATATTCCGGCGTGAAGAGTTGCAGTTCATGCCTTTATGTATTTTCTAAATGGAAATTTATTTCTTAAACGAAGAAGAAGAATTAGCTGAAAAGCTCTTGAACTGTCTATAAAGTACATAAGACATTAAGCATAAATCATATATCAGATTTGAAATGCAGTTGTACACATACACAGAATAGATAAAACACAATACTGATAAAACAACACAAATTGAATGAGAGGAATAGTGTATTATATTCTTTTGTCCTATAATGCAAGAACTGAAAACTGAAAGTCTTTGGTGCATTTTAACATTAATTCACCCAGACTTTGCAATAATACTTACTTCTCGTAATAACTCAATGATATGTGCATATAATTCCAATGTTATTTATTACAGTTGTTTTGATTGGACAAAAATAAAGCTGAACGAGAGATCCATAAATCCGAAAACGCGATGTATCCATACGCGCCTCAAAACAAATAACATAGTGCGGGGAAACAATTCAATTTTTTTTAAAATTGTTAATACAGTGAATGAATTGGAATTACAAGAATCCAACATTCTTTTTTGAAGAATTTACCGATTTGTAAACTCCGGACATTTTACTTCGCACTTTTATTCAGTGTGTGAGTAAAATATCCGGAGTTTACACTTCGATAAATTCTTCAAAAACAATGTTTAATCCTAATCGAACAACGAGTAATCTCATAACTCCTATAAGCGATACAAAAATATATAATATAATTCAAAACTGATTGTAAACATGACGTGATATTTGAATCGATTTTGATATTTTGTTTCTCAAAAGCTTCTACCAGTTTATGCCAATATATCAAAACCACGAAGAAAATCACCAAGGCGACCTGAAGAAACTTACATTGACAGCAGAAAATCACCAGGGCGACCTCAAGAAACTTACATTGACAGCAGAAAATCACCAGGGCGACCTGAATAAACTTACATTGACAGCAGAAAATCACCAGGGTGACCTGAAGAAACTTACATCGACAGCAGGCAATTCCCTTTCTGTTCGCTGGGTAATTGTTAAACAATTATAATACATGGACGCTCACTTAATTTTTATGCCCCCGAAATCGAACATTCGGGGGTATACTATTTCATATGTCTGTCTGTTAGTCCTTCCTTTAAGTGCCAAACTATTTTAACTTAATGACATTGAACTGAAAAATATAACATTGACCATAACTTTTGAATGGTTAGTGATGTGACTTTCATATTCTACATGTGTATTCCTTGTACCTTTCTTAGGTACCAGAATTAATTTGTTGCCATGCGAAAGCATCAGTATTTGACAAACACATCTTGTTCGTTAAACTTTCTTGGTTAAGCCCGAATAAAACAGATATCAGTCTTTTGGGGAACTCGAAACGTTTTGTTACTATCATGTTATCACTCTTTTTAATCTCGTATTCTTACTTTATGCAAAACTGTGGTGAAATGATGTTATAGATTATGTCCAGGGGTCCATGTCTGCCATACTCTTAATTTTGTATTTATTATAGGAATTATGAGATTGATCACCGTTCGTTACCTTCACTTTTCATTCATGGTAAATACGACTGATTGAGATGTAAGTTTTAAGATAACAGTGGAGAGTGCTTTTGTTTCATCATAGGGATTTGTCGACCGACAGCATAAGGAGTGCATGTACAATACAAACAGGAATAAGGAAAATGACTGTTGATGACGCATTTGCACATGGTGAACTTGTTAACGACCGGAAATATCTAGAATATATGAATGCTTTTTCAAGATAAAATATTCAATGTACACATGTACAAAATTAAAACAAAAGTGACCATGCTCTTCTTATTCAGATTGTTAGGGCTAAATGTTATTCATTTTCTTTCTGCTATAAATGTAAATTTCATATTGTGTACCATTTGCGGAGACAAATTACATTTCTCATTAATATATTCACACCCCTGCGTGGTATTGCAAGGAATGTGAGATAAACCTAGTGCCAGTGCCCCATCCCTGGCAGCTATCATTTAAAAAAAAAATTGGGAAATAAGATACAGGTATTAAAGTATAAAAATATTTTCAAAAACCTTAAGAAATGAAAACAAAATCGCCTTTTGAAAAGTCATCTTTTCTGGTATTTAGCAAGAATTTAGGTCCTTGTTATGAACTGCTACTCGGTGGAAAAGGGTATGTGTACGATTCATGAGGTTTGGAAACCTGATGTTCTTAAAGTATTAATGCGGGTTCTGTTAAATGCATTGCTTGCCAATTTTATATGTTTGCAATGATTGCTGATTTGAATACTAGTATTTGAATGCTACTGATCATATCCTGCTTCAATGCCGTCTTTGTTGTCTCACATCTGGGTCAATGCTAAAATCTAGGATGAATGATACCGCAAAAATTTCAAAATCATTGTTGTCTGAATGTTAGTAAATGCATGATTTAAAAAAAATGCAGAAAACGAACAGTGATCAATCTCATAAATCCTAGAACGAATGCATAATTGCGAGTAGTGTAAGCTCTGTTCCCTGGAAATGCCAGAGTTTGGGGGAGTTTAGTGAATTCAGAATAGGTACGGTAATTCAAGTTCATTTGTACAATTGTAACTGGGATATTAAATGTATTTAATGCTGATGCCTGCTTTTGAAGAATTTCGACTTGAGATAAGAAAGTGGGAGTATGAGTTGGATTACCAAATGTGGAATTAAAGCAAAGTTCTTCTCAAATACAGTTGTAGTAATGAGCCTTACATATAAAGACAATATTTTAGTCTGCACTGTTTAAAAGTGTAAATATCCGAGAGGCACTCAAGTGCAAAGTAACAGTGTATCACCTAAACAGAGAGAAAATATCTTGACCTTTTACAACGCTTAAGTGACTATTGGTTTTGAGGAAATTCTCTCTCTCTCTCTCTCTCTCTCTCTCTCTCTCTCTGTGTGTGTGTGTGTGTGTGTGTGATCTGTGTGTGTGTGTGATCTCTCTCTCTAGTTATATATCTATTCTCTCTCTCTCTCTCTCTCTCTCTCTCTCTCTCTCTCTCTCTCTCTCTCTCTCTCTCTCTCTCTCTGTGTGTGTGTGTGTGTGATGTGATCTCTCTCTCTCTCTTAATTTTGCATTCTTTATCAGATTGTTATGGTTGATCAGTTTATTATCTTCAGACTTCATCTTTAAAAATCTGATGAAATGAATACAGTATCTCTATCTAGCTTTCCGGAAATAGAAACTTCTCCGTGATAAAATCTAAAAGCTGAAAAATTGAAAAGTACGAAAAATGTGAATACAGTTAAAGTAATAACCACAGAAAGGTTACCGGTAAGATTAACTTGTACAATCAAAACTTTAAACACAGAATGGTCGGAAATGGGTGTGGTGAGGAAAATGGAGATCTGCAAAGAGAGAGTGAGCTCGGTGAATACACTCCTCAGTCTTTTGTACAGAGTTTGTATCGGGGAATAGATGCATCGAAATAATATTTTGGGAAATATTTCATTAGAATTCATGTACAAAATATTGCACCCCAGCACAGAACGCGTAGTAAAGTTAACAACACCAATAGTTGCCGAAGAAGTACTGACTAAATGCAATAAACGCTTCCATTTCAGTAAAAATGTGTCATCCAGAAAACATATTTATAAACAAACAGAAAAAAAATGCATGCCTATCCACTGACTTTTCTTACTCTCTGAAGTGTTTAACATAGCTTAAAGGATGGCGGGAAAATGAAATGCAGTTACTGAGAGGTACAAATTCAAAAAAAAAAAAAAATATGTGCGAGTCTAATGTAAAAGTATATGGCTGTTAATATTTAAAGAGCATTGCGTTAGAATAGCGAAAATTCTTTTTGACAATAAAGATATACATGTATATCTAAATACACGATTGTATCTTTATCTAAGCTTTTCTAACGGCTTCTACTGTTTGGGAGAATACATGTATATAAACAACTTAGAAATTTAATCTGAAATATAATGTAAATGGGGGAAACCCCCTAACCTAAACAAGGAAAGTGTCGATACCAGGGCTTTTCCAAACGTTCATGGAAAACTTCCAAAAAACATGCATATAATTCATGTTTTCCGACCAGTTCTAAGAATGATAGAGCTAATGAAATATCGGAGCATGGTGTTTTTACAAAGCATTTTACAGTCAACGGGTCGAATGAATATGATTTACCGTGTCTATACTGGATTCCTAAACTTCATAAAAACCCTTATAAACAAAGATATATTGCTGGATCCAGTAAGTGCTCTACCGAGCCTCTTCTGTCCTCCTCACGAAAATATTATCAGCTGTGAAACAAAAACATGGCAGGAAAGAAAGAATTGTGAGTGGTGTATTTGTAAATCAAATGACGTTCAAATTTTTGCTGAACATTAGAAATATTTTAATTAAGCACTGTAAACATTAAAAATAGGTAGTTCAAATAGTATACGCTTACATTATGGTATGGTGTCGTCCGTCTGTCTGTGCCTTGTAGACAAATGTAAAATGAACCGTAAGCTGAAGGATCTTACTAGGCAGAATACAGACCGAACTATTGGGGCTAGGACCGTCAAACTTGGTATACATACTCCTCATGCCAAGAGGAGGACGCCTTTTTTCTTCAAGGTCAAGGTCATAGTATCACTTAGTAGAAAAACCTTGTTTTCGTTTTCCAGATTTTTTTTTGTTATGGATACAGGTATTACCCTGAAATTTTATCAAAACCTCCTTAACCTCCTTCTCAGAGAATCCCATGGGGATCTGGGTGAGAATATGTTCTCAGTATCCCTTACTTGTCGTAAGAAGCGATTAAATGGTGCGGCCCTTCGGATAAGACCGCAAAAACCGAGGTCCCGTGTCACAGCAGTTGTGGCACGTTAAAAATCTCTTCCTGTTCAAGCGCTGAGCATAGACCTAAATTTTACAGTCCTTCACTAGCAATATAGACGTCTCCATATGAGTGAAAAATTCTCGTGAGGAACGTCAAACACTATACTATCAATTCATCAATCAAATCAAGGATTTAAAGGCAAGACCTTGTTCTACCTTGGTGTTTGACCTTGTGACCTTGACCTGTAAATTTGACCTACTTATGATATACACTGTAAATCTGACTTATTCAATATGTCCTGAACTGTTTAAGATAGAGTTTTCATATTTTTGTAGATAGATTTCTGAAGACAAGATCCCTCATTTCATACCATGATTTGTGACCTTGATTTTATTAAGAACAGCAATGCCATGCTAGTCACATTGGTGTTGAGGCATCTCTGTTATGTAAATTCATTCTGTTATGTTGTGATGATTGGGGCAAAAATAAGGGGTCCAATTTTTTCATGGGAATAGAGTTTGATAAAAAAAAAAATCTTTTAAAAGAACAGGGCCAAGTTGACTCAGGTGAGCACGGTGGGCCTCTCGTTTAAAGTAATAATGATATTTTCAGATGGCGCTCTATCAAAGTAGGTCCTCTGTGTGCCTTCAGGTGAGCATTTTAACTTTAAAGTGAAAAGATCATCAAATGTGTATTCCCGTGGGAAAATTTAACGTGAAATGCACATAAATTGTACCTGGAATTCACATGAGTTTCGCGTAAAATTCACGTGAATTTAAGATAAAAATTCATTTGAATCTCACTTAAAATTCACGCGAATATCAAGTTATCTTTTTAATGTCAAAAGGATTTCATTCAAGTTTTGATACCCTGAATTTCGTGTAAACTCTACATGTGTAATGATTCCGGATATTTGAGGTACGACCATGCGGAGTTCTCAATTAGTCACTTTACATCACGTGATCTTATTTGTGTATAAATACCGAGACTCCGCAGTCGTCTGTGTCATTTGTTGCTAGCGTTCAACAGAGGAAGGAAGAAGAAAACAGTGTAAGTTTGTAAATTAAATAAAGCACAATTCCTCGCCTGTTCTTACAGTTAGAGAGTGAATTTGGAGGGCCATCAGAAGTCTGGCCTGCCACGAGGTTGACCTCCAGTAAAGAGGCTAGCCATAGTTTGTTTTCTTTGGTGTTGTCCGCATTGGCTGAACAGACCGTCGTCCAGGCCGCTATACTCATTGTCCGTCCTGGATAAGGCATCCTACAGTGAGTGTAGTGGTTGAAGAGCTACCATATACTGTCCGTCCTGAATAAGGTGTCCTACAGTATATGGGGTAATCCGAGGGCGACTGGGCTCTACATTTTGTTAGTTAGCACTACCAGTTTATCGTTGCTTGCCTCTGATTGATATAGTGATTCTCTGTTTGATGATAATTAACCTAGATAAGGTTAGGACGTATTTGTATATTTTGGCAGTCCACTAAAATCATACCAATTAGTTTAAATTTGTTATTGTTGAATACCCCAAACCCTGGAATTGACCAGGTACGACCCCAGAATTTAATGTAAATACGTTACACATGTACCGATCTGATTTTTATTTTTGGTTACAAATACTGGTACAGATGAACAGGAACAAAACTCTGTAGATACGCTTTTGATTGAATTCGTTTTTACATGACTGTTTTTGCCGTTTTCTTTCTTTTTAAATCTAAAAAAGAAATGCCTATGCAATAAAAGGACTTTTTACTATATAAATGATACTAAACTTACATGTAATATGTACATTTATTATGAATGAAATTGCATGTATATGTTGTACAGACTAAAAAGTTGCAAAATTAGCAACATTTTGAAAGAAACATATTTTTTTTATTATTATTTTGCATGGCCATGCGACAAGTTTAATTGTAGTAACATGTACACAGTCGATAATAGATGCATGCTTGTATAGGGAAGCAGTGATCTGTTTTGTCATGTTCTAGTGGGGTAGTTTGAATGCATTGCATTCCTCATTAACTAAATTACAAATGCATGGCTTGAACTAAAATAAAAATTCTTCAAGTGACATTAATAATGTCAAAATGACCAGGTTTCTCAGAAATAAAAAAAAAATTGATTACTTCCACATATACTGAGTATTGCATTATGGATATGAAACTTCATATAATTATTTAAACATTAATCGATAGCTTGATTGCAAATTCTGAAGTCTGTATGCAATAAAATTACCTAAACAATATTATAGTTATTTAATATTTATGATGATTCAATCTTGATGACGCCTCCATTAGGGTAGGGTATTGTCTGGAAATTTCGCATTGCGTCATATTGCGACATTTTTTAACTGCATTTTGATATGTATTGCAATAATTTCAGTAAAATTAAAAAAAAATATTGATATTTTTTTATTAAGTAAGAAAATATGTGCCCCCATCAGTCATGTACCTCAACAATCACTTGACTTTACTCTAGTTCAGTGTGTTGGTGGTGTGATACGAGGTTATAATATTGAAACAATTGATCAATCGCTGGGATTTCAGCTGTATGCAAATTCGCACTGATTTTGACTACGGATAACTCCGTTTATCTGATCAGAATATAGGGCTCACGGTGGGTGTGACCGGTCGACAGGGGATGCTTACTCCTCCTGGGCACCTGATCCCACCTCTGGTGTGTTCAGGGGTCCGTGTTTGCCCAATTATCTATTTTGTATTGCTTATAGGAGTTATGGGATTGATCACTGTTCTTTGCACTTTACAATTACCCCGCGATTTGATAATTTTATAACATGGTGTGAACATATCCCCTATTTTTATTGCGCTTATAGACACAATGTATAGGTAGATCTGAAAAAAAGTATTCGTCTCTCTAGGGATTAATGTGCCAGTATTTTAAAATCTTTTGTTTTAATTTTTGAATTCCATGGTTGTATTTATTGACGAAAACAAGGGGTATACCCTGTGTTGTTGTGGTTTTTAATTTTTTTTTATTTGCATCTGATAAAAGTGTGGCTTGGTCGTAGTTATCAAGTACCACTTGTATGTTTTGACTTGTTTCATTATCGCTATAGCCCTTGTTTAGAATATTTGTTTTGAATTGTTAGAACTTCTTGAAGTACATCTTCATCACTTGCCTTCCTCATATGGCAAATGGTTTCACCCTTTATAAATCCCTTTTTTAAAAAAACCAAACGCATTCTTTGCACAAAAGGTAGGAGATGGCACCAGGTAAGAGTAAAGGGTAAAACAGTTCAGTGGCTCAGGAAGTCCACTCAGTGTTGCAGAAACATCGCTAAAAAAAAAAGGGATTCCCTATCATATCGCCATGAAAAGGAACTCTAGTGAGGAGTGTACTGGATTTAGTAAATCACGAAAGTTATCTATCAGGAAAGCTGCCGGTTGGTTGGTTGTATATTGTTTGACGTCCCTCTCGAGAATTTCTCACTCATATGAAGGGCTGCAGAATTTAGGCTTATGCTCGGCGTTTATGGCCTTTGAGCAGGGAGGGATCGTCATCGTGCCACACCTGCTGTGACACGGGACCTCAGTTTTTGTGGTCTCATCTGAAGGACCGCCCCATTTAGTAGCCTCTTGGGACAAGCAAGGGGTACTGAGGATCTATTCTAACCCGGATCCCCACAGGGAAATCTGCCGGGATTGTCAATTGTCGTCTGGTTACTTACATAGAAGGGTACCGGGAAACGTGATATCAAAAATGGACCGGGGACTGTGTTTACAAACGAAGAAGAGAAAACCTTTGCAACTTGGTTGTCCGAGATGATCAAATGAGGTACAGGTCTAACACCCAAAGAATTTTTGGATTTTGTGAAATACATTATGGAAAAAGAAAAAAAGGAAGACGCCATTTAAAGACAATCAACCAGGATAGAATTTGTATTATGGATTCATACCTCGTAACAGGCATAGTGATGTCATAATTGAATTCTATAGCAGCATAATAACAACGGAACAGTTTGACAAATGGTACAGGGATTTTTGAGATTTCTTTTTAGAAAAAAGAATTGATTGATAAACCATTCAGAATATGAAATGCCGATGAAACGGGGTTTAGAATGGGTAGCACAGCAACGAAGGTGATTGGTCCAGCCAAGAAGGGTAATAATAATGATAATAATGTCCTTTATTTAAACAGGATAGCACAACTAATTGGGAAAAAACAACTAGTTTACATTGTGGTCTTGAAAACATATATACAGACAGCAGTATTATGCAGACACAATATGATATTGTAACATGTAGCGGTCACCCTGCCAGGTGCTGATCACGCTCGCCGTTAACTTGCGTTTTCAAGAGATCGATTCTACCACATCACTAGAAAAGCTAGCTCTCTAGCGAGGCAGTATAAGTTGTCCCTTATACTGATCGCTACAATACGAAGGTATGATACACACGTACGCTATCTACATATTTAAAACTGAAAATAAATAAAACTGAAAGTAAACAAAAAAACAAGAGGCCCACAGGCCTTATCGGTCACCTGAATACTAATGTAAAAGTATCACTATTCCATGGGCTATGAAATCTAGAAAAAATTTCCCGTTCTGAACATCTAAGCTAAATTTTAATGTTCAGCAACAGTATAAAACAAGATGTGTTTTTAAACCTTCACTGCCCTCAAAAGTGCATACACTGATGAAAGGCTTTAAATAATGGTGTAACATTAAAACATCAAAAGATATGACTAATTTGGACTCATCTTAAAGTCATAACCCTGGGTTGTGAAATTCACCATTTTATACATCCTTTTCTGCTATTCCTAAGTATGCATTTAGATTTTATACAGTATCAGCAAACTTACACATAAATACTATATACTAAGTTTGGCCCCACCCTGGATCAATCCCTTACTCTGGGGAAAATCAAATTTACAAATTTGGTAAAAGACTACTTGCTCTATCAATTTAGTGTCAATTTAGTATCAAAAGCACTAAAGAAAATGTTATTTAAGTGTTTTACACATAAACACTATATAACAAGTTTGGCCCTACCCCAGGGGTCATGAAATTTACAATTTTGGTAGAGGCCTTCCTGCTCTACAACACTATGGATTTAGTTTTTCTTGCAGGTGTGCGGTTCTTGAGAAGAAGATTTTTGAAAAATTGTCATTTTTGGGCAGTTTTTGCCCTGCCCCTAACGCCCAGGGGTGCAGGAATCCTGAAATTTACAATTCATGTTCCCTTTGTTCCAAATATGTTTCATACCAAATTTAAAA